>NW_015718496.1:0-275 GCF_001515625.1 Sinocyclocheilus rhinocerous
ATAATATGTTTATTGTATAAGATTACCGATGATGAGCGTGAATGTAATGTGAATAATAAATGTTTAATGAAATTAAAAAATCAAATGTGTATTGTGAGGGGTATTTCGAACGATTGGTGTGTTATGACAATCCAATGTATCGCAAACTGTAATAACCCCCGTATGACTGTTAAAAACATTCTCGAAAACATGCCTGAATGTGAAGAAAGTCTTAAAATAGGTAACATTTATGCTTATTTGCATAAAGTTGAAGAATTCTGAACTTTTGTCGCTTG
>NW_015718497.1:0-275 GCF_001515625.1 Sinocyclocheilus rhinocerous
ATAGAGTAACGCTGCATGTTTCTAAGCATTTCAGGGGATCTTTAATACCTTAGGGGCCGTTCACATGTCGTGTCTTTTGCGCGATCAAGTTCGTTATTTCCAAACGCGCTCAGAACGACGCTTATACGCTGCGCTGAAACTTTCGCGTCGTCATGGAGAGCGCAGGTCATGGTTGCTTAGCAGCGGCAGACGCCATGGGAGTGCAAGCTCCTGATTGGTTTGGAAAGAAGGAGAAAGTGGTGCGCCTGATGAATGCCATTACTAAAGAAAGAAAC
>NW_015718498.1:0-275 GCF_001515625.1 Sinocyclocheilus rhinocerous
ATCATGATGATGAAAGAGGACGATTAAATAATTAAATTCCTAAAAAGTAAGTAGTTTTCCATAAAAAAAAACAAACAAACAAAAAACACACAGGAAATGATATCATGGAGTCAAGCACCTTTTAATGTAAAACAAATGTTGTTCAGGCTGTAAAAAGCATAAATGCATGCATGCATAAATAAATAAAACCCAAACAAACAAATATTTAAAAAAATATGAATGAAAAAATAAAAAATGGTATAGAATTTGCTGAAAACCATATGAACTAAACATCA
>NW_015718499.1:0-275 GCF_001515625.1 Sinocyclocheilus rhinocerous
TATTTTAATATATTTTAAAATGTACTTTACATCAATTTGTGATAGCAAATCTGAATTTTCAACAGCCCTTACTCGTCTTTGGTGTCACATGATCCTTCAGAAATCATTACTGTATACTGAATTCCTGCTCAAGATTTTTTTTTATTTTTTTTATTGATGAATAGAAGGTTTAAAAGAGCAGCATTTATTTGAAATAATAATGAACAGCAGTGTAGGCTTTTAAGAAATTGTAATTTTTTATTTATATAGATCTATAATAAATCTACATTTATTGT
>NW_015718500.1:0-275 GCF_001515625.1 Sinocyclocheilus rhinocerous
ATCAAGAAATCAAATTTTGTCAAAGTTTTATTTGTGAATGAAGTAAGAAAAGTCACAAAGTGCCTTGAAAAATAAGACTTTCTTCAATTTGTGACTGAATCGCACATAATGTGTTCTTTTTATTATCACTGGTTATCGGTCAGTTACATAAAATACTATAGTAATATAGCGCATATTAATTTTCTATATAAAAATTTTGCACATTACTGTTGTTAATAGAAGTACGTTTGGTATGCTTCCCAACTCAAGCTCAGTGCTTTACTGTCAAATGTGTA
>NW_015718501.1:0-275 GCF_001515625.1 Sinocyclocheilus rhinocerous
TCCGTTATTGTGGATACCATAGAGCCCGTATCGATTAAACACACAACAGAAACTCCACCAATACTGGCCACCAATTGCGGGCAGCCAGACATTAAACGAGACATTGAACTACCACTGATTAACACATCCGAGCCCCTAATTCCCCCATCCGAGCTGTGGCTCAACAGCCCGGTGGGTATTAGTTTCCCGACGGCTGACTTGACCGACGCTGCCCCTCTACAGGCAATGACGCAGTAGGAACCGAAGACGAAAGGCCAGGCAGTGGGTCATTACAT
>NW_015718502.1:0-275 GCF_001515625.1 Sinocyclocheilus rhinocerous
AATCGCTTTGCGTCTTTAGATCAACTTTTCTAGATAAATTTTTTTCTATGACTAAAACTTAACTTATACTAAAACAGTCAAGTACTAACTCATCCCAAAAGTTGTCGTTACAGACTATACAAATATCTTGAGTGCGTTATCCGCCTTTTTAACCATTCGTAGCTTGATTGTGCGCGACTTCCGGTATCGTCCACTTGTAGTTATTTTTCTGAACAAAAACAATCCATTATGCTGCATAACATCGCAAATTGGTATTTGTCATTTTAGTTATTAAA
>NW_015718503.1:0-275 GCF_001515625.1 Sinocyclocheilus rhinocerous
ATCTTTGTTCACGGAGGTGATGTGGGCGTTTACTTTTAATTACTTGAGTAATTATTTCCAGAAGTACTTTACTACTTTAGTACTTTGTCTACATCAGACAAGAGCAATGTGAAGTAGTATGCAACAATAGCTGTTTCCATTCTCCTATTTTTATGTGCATTTTGGATTATCGCATAAAAAAACGCTGTATGGAAACGCCAAGATGCGCATACATTTTTTAAAATGTGCATTAAAAAACTTATGCGCACAACTGAGTAGGATAAACTTTTTATCCG
>NW_015718504.1:0-273 GCF_001515625.1 Sinocyclocheilus rhinocerous
GAGTGTGTGTGTGTGTGTGTGTGTGTGTGAGTGTCTGTGTGTGTGACTTCATGTGCATTAATATCTGCAGGTGGTGTGAGTTGAATGTTTCCTGATGAGGATGATGATGATGATGAGGATGATGATGAGGTCTCACCTTTAGCTCCTCGCAGCACAAACCCGAAGCCTTCATTCTCCTGCTTCTGTAAAACCGCCGTTTTCTGCTCGGTCACACAGTCGCTGTGGAGGAAATGACGCGCGTTATTCAAGCCCTTCATCATCATCCTCCTCCTC
>NW_015718505.1:0-275 GCF_001515625.1 Sinocyclocheilus rhinocerous
GTGGAGAATGGGCTGGCAGGACCGGACCGAGGCCTGAACGGGCGAAAGGGAGGTCACCATGATGACGACAGGGGAGGAGCTGAAGCCGGCACTGACACCGAAAACGAGAACGAGGACAATGAAAACAATGAGAACGATGAGGAGGAAGAGGAGGAAGATGAAAACGAAGGACCCTATGTACCATACCGCTGCCCCGGTACATTTATTACAGACGATTGATTAAAATATTGTAAATAATTTTAGGTTAAATTCTGGTTGTCCATAAGCAGGAAGTG
>NW_015718506.1:0-275 GCF_001515625.1 Sinocyclocheilus rhinocerous
ATTATTTTAAAGGAGGGTGATTCTTTTCTATACCCACTGTATATTGAAGATGCAAATCTTAGGTGTAAAAGAAGATGTGATATCCAGATTAAAGTGGTCCTTCTACAGAGAGTCGTGCAATTTCACTAACTTTCCAAAGTATCAACCAAAGTTATGATGGTAATGTCACCAGCAGCTGGAAAAAAATGAGCTTGGAGAGAGAAAGAGAGTGAGAGAGAAAAAGAGCAAGCGGGAATCTCCAGGGTACAGTCATTCAACCTATTACAATGCAAAAC
>NW_015718507.1:0-275 GCF_001515625.1 Sinocyclocheilus rhinocerous
ATTATCAGTATTGACCAAAATTCCTCCATTTCAGGCCCAAGAAGGAAAAAAAGAGCTTATAAATAATAGTTCTTTTAATAAGGCTCATTTTTCATTAAATAAAAAAAATTAAAAATTTTAGACAAATTTTGTAATCATTATATAAAATTAGCTACATGACCCACATACCCCGCTCTTCTTAAAACGACCAGCTCGTGGTGCTTGAAAACGTTTTGGTGGCACAGCATTTTCCTTTCATAGGTTCACTTCAATGCTGCGATGGCGTCATCGCTATG
>NW_015718508.1:0-275 GCF_001515625.1 Sinocyclocheilus rhinocerous
ATCCTGCAGTCATGGTGAGATTATAGGTTCCTTCAATCTAAAAAATCAAGAATCGAAAAAGAATCGAAAACAACAGTGACCAGGAATCGGACTCGATTCCAAAAATTTCGGAATCAAACAGCCCTGTTGCTAAGGGACTTTGTGACAATTTAATTTATAAGTGGAAAACAAATAATGAAATAAATGACTGAAATTATTTTAAATATGATGTAAAGTTATATTATAAGGATAAGTTCACCCAAAAATTACAATTCTGTCATCATTTACTCACCCTC
>NW_015718509.1:0-275 GCF_001515625.1 Sinocyclocheilus rhinocerous
ATTAGACACAACAGGACTATATGTAAACTCTAATGCCATGACAAGCTGCGCATGCGTCAATCTCGCGAATGTACAATCTTCTGCCATCTTCACCCATTAGCCGCTTTCCCACTGGCCAGTGCGAGCCGGGGCTTACAGCGAGCCGGCCAGGGCTAATAGCCTCGGACCTCGAGCACAGACTCAGAGGCCAAAATCATGCCGCGTTTCTACTGTTGGGCCAGTAGCCTCGCAGCACTCCTGTAAAACCCGCCCTAAACACGCCTTCACTGGACTAC
>NW_015718510.1:0-275 GCF_001515625.1 Sinocyclocheilus rhinocerous
TTTAATGGGACTGCAAAGGTTGAAAGCTCCTGCATTAGATGTATTTATTCAAATTAAACCTCTACATATGAACTGCTTATTCATATCAACAAATCAATAACTCAGTAACTATCACACGTTTACAATCCTGCACATCACATAGATAACCAGCTACTTATTTTTTTTTAAATACGCCATAGGTAATTTTTTTTACTATATTAAAACATCAACGAAACTAGCAATCTTTTAATTAAGTAAAAAAGATTTTAACAGTTGTTTACATGGTCTAAACATTA
>NW_015718511.1:0-275 GCF_001515625.1 Sinocyclocheilus rhinocerous
ATTAGCCCGTGCGCATTCCCACTCATTTTGCCAGCACGGGTCACAAACGTACTAAATTACTACGGAAATACTATAATACACTGAGATACTATAAAAACTATAGTATCTCAATGATACTAAAATAACACTGATTAAAATATTTTTGCATTAAAATATGTTTCAAAAAGTGATGCATTCATGATAATGTTGGCAGGGAAATAAAAGCCACAACCAAGGCATCGGGATCAGTCCTCACTGTTGAGTTTAATCTATGTTAAAGCTAAAAGTCTCTCAAA
>NW_015718512.1:0-274 GCF_001515625.1 Sinocyclocheilus rhinocerous
AACATCAAATTTTCATTTTTGGGTGAACTATCCCTTTAAGGTTATAAAATTACACTCTCGAACACTGTTACGGTTACACTCTGTAAGGACATGTAGCTCTGAGTTCGATTACCTCCGCCTGCGCATATTCTCTACTCTAGAGGAATGTAGACTCGATTAGTTTGGGCTGGTATTCTGCGCGGCTGCTTCTGCACGCGGGCTGAGTGCTGTTACTCATTGCATAGTAGTTGTTGGCCTTTCTGACCACAATTAAATTGTAAACTTCTGCTTTTCA
>NW_015718513.1:0-275 GCF_001515625.1 Sinocyclocheilus rhinocerous
CAGACATAAGAATAAACCTGACATGAACTATGAGACAATGGGGAGAGCACTCAGGTAATGTTTTATCTTTAGGTTTAAGGTTTTTAGTTTGTTTGTTTTTTTGGACACTAGAAAATGTGCTAGCAGTCTTGATTGATCTTTTTTTTTTTTTGTAGGTATTACTATCAGCGGGGAATTTTATCAAAAGTGGAAGGCCAAAGACTTGTGTATCAGTTTAAGGAGATGCCCAAAGACATTGTTTTCATAGATGATGACAATATGGACGACAGCATTGA
>NW_015718514.1:0-275 GCF_001515625.1 Sinocyclocheilus rhinocerous
ATTTTAGATCCCTTAACCCTACCCCATAGCTAAACTTAACAACTATACCTTACTAACTGTTAATAAGCAGCAAATTAGGTGTTTATTGAGGGAAAACTTGGTTAATAGTGAATGTGTGTTCCCTATTCTAAAGTGTTGCCATTGATTCTTTAATCCCAGGATGATCATTTAATCAATATTTGAAGAAAAAAATAAAAATAGTATGTGATACAGGACAGAATAAAGAGCTTTTAAGGTAATGCATTACATTGTTATCACAACCTTATTATGTCGCA
>NW_015718515.1:0-275 GCF_001515625.1 Sinocyclocheilus rhinocerous
ATTTTTGTCTTACTGTGTCTTTTCATGGTAAGTACAGTTATATGCCCTTTCCCAGCATTCCTCTACAGCAGGCATGTGCCCTTAAGTGTAGCATGTACATGTTTTCTCAGCCTGTAATATATCAATGCAGAGGAAAGGTCATGAGACCAAGTCCTAAATGACAAAAACGTGTGACCTTGTGACAGCTTGTAGGAAAAAGCTCAAGTACAGTCAGTCAAGATCCTGAGAAGTTCATTTAGCAGACGCAAATAGACAACAAAACTGTTTGCCTTATT
>NW_015718516.1:0-275 GCF_001515625.1 Sinocyclocheilus rhinocerous
TGAATCAGATGTCTACCAATTGTATAAGGGGCATGGGAAAAGTGCATTAACAGGAAACAGATGGTGAAACTGGTCGTTAATGTAAAGGTAGCCTTTTGTAGCTTATCCATAAGTTGAAATAGACCACAGAAAGTAATTAGAGTATAGAAAGGCTCTTTTGATAGTCAGTCATGATTAATTTATTCCAAAAGAAAAAGTGGTCACACTTTATTTTAAGGTCCGATTCTCGTTATTAACAAACCATTAACTACGACTTTTGCCTCAATAAACTCTTA
>NW_015718517.1:0-275 GCF_001515625.1 Sinocyclocheilus rhinocerous
ATTTTTGGCATATATTAAATCCCCAGAGCCTGAGCATGAGTTATTTCTGGTGTACGGCAAGGGTCGTCCAGGCGTTATCCGTGGTATGGACATCAACCCTAAAGTTCAGGATGAATACATGATCCCCATCGAGAACCTGATGAACCCTCGAGCTCTGGACTTCCATGCACAGAGTAACTTCATCTACTTCGCTGATGCCACCAGCTATCTGATTGGCCGACAGAAGATTGACGGCACGGAAAGAGACATCATTCTTAAAGAAGGTGCTGTTTTTT
>NW_015718518.1:0-275 GCF_001515625.1 Sinocyclocheilus rhinocerous
ATTTTCCCTTACCACCCCCTCCACCACCTGAAGCTGACAGAGAACCAATCCCCTCTGTTACACTTTTGAATGAACGACTGGATGAAAGAATAACATCACTGGAAGTTCAAGTTGAAGATTGTTATCAGAGAGTGGATGAATGTGTTTCTCAGGATGATATGAAAAACAAATGTAAAGCCATTGAAGCAAGATTGCATTATTTTGTTGAACGTGAATGTGACAGAGTTACAAAAAAGCTTGAACTCACAATACAAGATTTAGGAAGATCCATGGTA
>NW_015718519.1:0-275 GCF_001515625.1 Sinocyclocheilus rhinocerous
AAAATAGAAAGAATTTGAGGAATTGAAGTAAGAGGGTTAGATAAAAAAAGAAGAAGGTCATCTGCATATAAAGAAACCTTATGCACTGTTCCTGAACGGGTGATACCACAAACCTGTTCACTGGAACGTAGGGCGATTGCAAGAGGTTCAATAGCTATGGCAAATAACAATGGGGAAAGGGGACACCCCTGTCTTGTGCCCCGATGTAGTTTGAAATACTCTGAGAAGACATTATTAGTGCATACGGAAGCTTTAGGGGCCGCATATAAAATTTT
>NW_015718520.1:0-275 GCF_001515625.1 Sinocyclocheilus rhinocerous
ATTGCTCACTTTTTAGTTAGGTAATTTGAATAGATATATCATTTGACTCAATATTATTAATATTTTTGCATATTTTTATATAGTAAAATTTATTTTAAAGAACATCTGCATTTTTAAAAAAAATTTTACTTAAAGAGATAATTCATGGAAATTTTGCCATGCTAAGTGGAAGATTTCACCAGGTAGAAAAACAAATACTATTAAAATGCATGTCATGATTCCCACTATGGCCACTAAATAGCAGCAGAGGATCATTTATTGTCTCCTTTACCATT
>NW_015718521.1:0-275 GCF_001515625.1 Sinocyclocheilus rhinocerous
TAGAATCCATTTAAAACAGTCACATTTGAGTCACATAAGGAAGATTGAGACAATCTGGGACAGATGAAATCTGAGGTTAGGAAAGGACATACGAGGTGAAAGAGAATTCAAAGATCAAACAATTTTTATGAATTAATATGGAAGTGTGCATTCAGGATTGATGTGTCCTCTATAGGAGAGACGGTCACACTTTTACTCCAGTGAATATTTCTTAGCACAAGTCAACTACAATATACACAAACCTTAAAGTCTCAGCTACAAAATAGCTACTGTAT
>NW_015718522.1:0-275 GCF_001515625.1 Sinocyclocheilus rhinocerous
GTGTGTCTTTTGATGTGTTGATTTGTGGTAGAGGTTACATGTGTTACAGTGACAAACTAAAGACTTTAAGTTACCAGAGACTCTTACAGCAGCAAAATAACCCGTAAGACAGAATAATGACAGAATAATGAAAGAATATGACGATAAAGGAAACAACAGTGTCTTATTATAGAAAATGATGTAAAATCGATTCATGTCCAGTAGGGAAAAAGTCCCTAATGAGAGCAATAAATGATATGAACATAAGCCTAACATGAATATTTTTGTAGCATGTA
>NW_015718523.1:0-275 GCF_001515625.1 Sinocyclocheilus rhinocerous
CAAGCTACCACCACATTGGCCATGGGACTGTGCAATCGACCTCCTGCCTGGGGCTACATTTCAATATGGTAAAGTCTACCCACTGTCCATCCTGAAACAAAAGGCCATGGAGGAGTATATCGAGGAGGCTCTCAAGCTAGAATTCATCTGTCCATCCACTTCCCCTGCCTCTTCAAGTTTATTTTACGTGGGTAAAAAGGACAACAAAAATGCTCTCAAGTCCCAAATGGTCAAGTTCTGGCACCCTTTTCCTCTGGTTCTGGCAGCCCTGGAGA
>NW_015718524.1:0-275 GCF_001515625.1 Sinocyclocheilus rhinocerous
ATTCATTCATTCATTCATTCATTCATTCATATCTTTATAGTCATAATTTTTGGTGTGATGGGCCTTTAAGACTTGATTATTTCCATTGGGAATGTATTTTAAGACTGAACTGAATCTAAATAAAAATTAAAAATACTCATAATAAACTCAAAAACGAATAATAACCTTGGTTGGACCATATGCTCTAAAGAATTTTGAAGGAAAAACTTGTTTCAAAGATACATAACTACATCCATTCAACTTCCAGTCCAATTAATATTAACCATTTTTCCCCA
>NW_015718525.1:0-275 GCF_001515625.1 Sinocyclocheilus rhinocerous
AGACAAAACTTCTCTGAGAGGGTTTGTCAGTGCTGACTGTTAGCACACTAAATTATTAGCACAATAAAATTCTTCTCCCAGAAGTTGCGTCTCAATTATTTGAAACATGTCTTTTCCTTTTGAAACACCACAATATAGAAAGTAATTCAGTTTTAAATTGTACAACTGTACAGAAGGGATTTCAGAAAAAAACATCTGCTAAAATGACTAGTTGATTCAATTTGTTTTTTGTTTTTTTTTTGTAGAAAATGCGGAGCCTGCTGAACTCAAACACC
>NW_015718526.1:0-275 GCF_001515625.1 Sinocyclocheilus rhinocerous
AGACGTTATTTCACCTGCCAACAGTGTGGAAAAAGTTTCAACAGAAAAGGAAGCCTTGAAGTCCACATGAGAATTCACAGTGGAGAAATGCCTTACACCGGCAAACTGTGTAGAAAGAGCTTCATTCGAAAAGCAAACCTTAAATACCCTGTGAGAGTTCACACTGGAGAGAAACCTTTTGTCTGCCAACAGTGTGGAACGAGTTTTACTGAAATAGGGAACCTTAATCTTCACATGAGAATTCACACTGGAGAGAAGCCTTTCACCTGCCAACA
>NW_015718527.1:0-275 GCF_001515625.1 Sinocyclocheilus rhinocerous
ACCGGTATTCGGTATGAACCGGTATACCGCCCAGCACTAAGTAATAGTAAACATAATGACAGAGTACTGTCAAATTCTGTCAATTTTAACACTTAACAAAAATGATCAAATAAATACATAATATATGCATGTGTACTATATATATTTATTATGTATCTATATATATAAATACACACACAGAGTATATGATGATTGAGAATGCAGCGGCACGACTGGTCTTCAACGAGCCCATATATTTAATATATAAACATAACATATTTTTCTTAAATATATAA
>NW_015718528.1:0-275 GCF_001515625.1 Sinocyclocheilus rhinocerous
AGATTTTACTAGGTCAAGTAGCATGGCATATTAACATTTTATCAGCTAATGGAATATATATGGCTAATATACCAAACTGCCATTACATAATGCCTGAACCGTTTTCATGTACTTTACTTTTGTTCACACTGAATTTCTGGCAACCACATCAGCCAGTTTTGAACTGTAAATTTAACAGGGTTTTTGTTACAGTGTGCTACCCATTATAACCTTATAAAATTAACAAAAGGATGAAGAAAAGAACTGCTATTAAATCCCTAATGGTCGTGACCCAC
>NW_015718529.1:0-275 GCF_001515625.1 Sinocyclocheilus rhinocerous
TTTCTCTGCACAGGCCCTGTGCACCCAGGACGCGATCTTCCCAGGCCTCCTTTACTCCGGCGCCGTGACACCACGGACCCTGGGTGCACTAGCAGCGGAAGACGTGAGCCAAGCCTCTCCCCCTACGCCGCCTCCGGTCTTCGAGATCTCCACCCAGAACTGCTATACTCCCCTCCGCAAGACGGAACGCGACGCTGTGATCGTCGGAGACTCCATCGTCCAGCATCTTCATGCTACCCTTGCTAAAGGTAAAGTGCACACTCACTGTTTCCCTG
>NW_015718530.1:0-275 GCF_001515625.1 Sinocyclocheilus rhinocerous
GTGTGTGTGTGTGTGTGTGTTCTAAAACACAGACAACCATGCAGAACGATATTGTTGACAGTTTCTGATATTATAAACACTGTAGATATGAATGAGTACAACATAGAGATTTAGGCTTCTCTTGTTTTGGGTAAATGACGCAGAGCAGCGGTCATCAGCTCAATAGA
The DNA here is from genome assembly GCF_001515625.1 of Sinocyclocheilus rhinocerous. Taxonomy (NCBI): domain Eukaryota; kingdom Metazoa; phylum Chordata; class Actinopteri; order Cypriniformes; family Cyprinidae; genus Sinocyclocheilus; species Sinocyclocheilus rhinocerous. The sequence continues at coordinate 168 of NW_015718530.1, forward strand.
GCACAACAAGCTGACTGGCTTTTCATCAGCCTTGATTTCAGTATTTTTCAAATTCATTTTCTAAAGGATTTCAAAAACTTCAATGAAGAGCTCTAAGCCTTGAACAAA
>NW_015718531.1:0-275 GCF_001515625.1 Sinocyclocheilus rhinocerous
ATAATGATCTTTAAAATAGCATCATATGACCCCTTTAATATTTGTAAATATAAACCAAAAAAAGTATAAAACAAATAGGCTATTACAAAGGGCACCTTTTAAAATGTTTGCTGAGGTAAATCTAGTAAACTGCAAGTTGTTGCAACTAAGTTAAAGTTAGATTGACGCTGACCTGAGAATTCTTCTTGCAGGTGGGAATCAGACTGGGGGGGTCTCGAGAAGGTCTCGACGCTGACGGCTCTGTTTATCCCGCAGTTTGACCCAGAGGCTCCTGA
>NW_015718532.1:0-275 GCF_001515625.1 Sinocyclocheilus rhinocerous
AGAGCCTCTGTGAGAGAGAGACTGGAATGAGAAGGTAATTCTCATTGGGATATGAACTGCATGGCAGCTGCTCTGAAGGGCCATGACCTACAGCACTGTTATTCTGACGCCGTAAATAAACACAGAGATCAGGGTTATAATAGTTAACTAAAACTAAAACTATAGCAAAAAATATATAATAATATAATAATAATAATAATATATACAGTATATACTGCATGTATAAGGCATCTACAACATTTATTAATCTTAGTTAATGTTAATTTCAACATTTA
>NW_015718533.1:0-275 GCF_001515625.1 Sinocyclocheilus rhinocerous
TGAGTCCTACACACGTCACAGCTGTTCACCATTTCTGTTATACTTTGTGACATTCCAGGCCAAAAAAGTACTTCTCTCGCTCTACGTCTGCAGCTTTCAATTCCCAAGTGACTTTCATGAATTCGATTCAGCATTTCAGCTCTCATTGCTGCTGGAACAATGAGTCGTTCTCCTTTGAATAGAACATCTTCCACTACTGAAATTTCCTCTCTGTAATTCCAATACATTTGTATTTCCTTTGCAGCTTGACTCTTTGTCTTCGGCCATCCACTCAG
>NW_015718534.1:0-275 GCF_001515625.1 Sinocyclocheilus rhinocerous
CAAAAGTGTACCTTTTGAAAAGGTACCACCCCAGTGACAGCTTTTTTTCTGAGAGTGTGTGAAAAGTACATTAACAATTAAGCTTGTAATTCTTGTATAATTTCTGTTAAAATCAATTGTAGATTTAAAAAAAAGAACATGATCATAAGAATCAAAAGTTTAATGACATTTGTAAGCATTAACTAATGATACGCTGAGCATTATATAATGTTTGTTAATGATTTATTAACGAAGCTTTTAATCATTGTAAACCATCTGTCAAAATCATTTGAAGA
>NW_015718535.1:0-275 GCF_001515625.1 Sinocyclocheilus rhinocerous
CACACCTGGCGAATAAAGCTAATTCTGATTCTGATTCTGATTCTATGTTCAGATGCCACCTTCTCCTCTTCCCCCGCTCACTGTCTGCTGCTGCCCTCCTCCATCCTTCACTCACTCTTAGTTGGGAACCTGGGATTCCTTTATTGTTTGAACAGGGTCCTCACATCAAGGCCATGCCTTTAGCTAGGGGCTGTTGCCCTCTGACCTTTCCTGCATTAGGTATGTGCAGCGAGACCTCAAAGAGCTGGAATTCGTCTGAAGTCAAACCTGTGCGC
>NW_015718536.1:0-275 GCF_001515625.1 Sinocyclocheilus rhinocerous
AGCTGCGTTTTTAAAAATAACCACGTTCGTGTGGACAGGGCCTTACAAAGTCGGCAAGTGTATGATGCCTAGTGTTGTCAGATTTGTTCAGATTTTAAAAGTTGTGTGTTTGAGCATCAGACTTTTCCAGAATTTTCACCTGTGGCAACTGATCATATTTTTATTAATACTTTCACTCTGAACAAAACCGACCAATATTTAATCTCTTAACAGAAGAATATTGACCATAGGCGGAGCGTGTGTAAGGCTGGCCACGGGGTCTTGGGGCAAAAATG
>NW_015718537.1:0-275 GCF_001515625.1 Sinocyclocheilus rhinocerous
AGCGAAGCTCTTTTTTTGATCAAGTAGCGCGGTAGCGTCAACAAAAGCTAAATTATCCAAAGAATTTCTGAAGCTCAAGCTAAAATCGGAAATATAACAGCCAAGGATCACTGATCCTGCATCAGTAAGTGATGCCACCGCAACTAAACCCAGTAACTCCATTGGCTCATCAAACTGTCAGTCAAACTCATTATTCCTCCTGCCTCTCTCATGAAGGAAGTGCGGCGCGAAGTTTGGAGCATCTCAGCTTGTTTGCAGTCTGAAGGTAAATAAAG
>NW_015718538.1:0-275 GCF_001515625.1 Sinocyclocheilus rhinocerous
ATTCAGGACCAATCTGAGAGCAACTCTAAGCAAGGAAAAGACAAAAACTTTCATCTAACTGAGGAGGCGGGGCTGACCCTGTTGCTACGTATGACACAGTCTTTTGAACACTGTGATTGGCTGGTTGTCCAAGAAGGAAAAAAAGAGTGCTTTAGGGTTTATTATAAGTCTAACTGTTTTAACGTTTTCTCTCTCTCACACACACACACACACACACTGTACATACATACATACATACATACATATACAGTGGGTACGGAAAGTATTCAGACCCC
>NW_015718539.1:0-275 GCF_001515625.1 Sinocyclocheilus rhinocerous
AGCGCAATCAGATGATAATTAAGATAACTAAGTAATCAGGTGCTGGTTGACCGGCCTTTTAGTGTATGCACGTTTCGGGTGTACCCGCTCTGAAACAGCACGCAAATGAAATGTTTAACCGGCAAGGTTTTAAAGCACACGCAAACAATGTACTTTTGTGATTGCGAATAAGTGCAGTGTCTCATGAGTGTAACTCTACCACTGAATTAACATTTGATGTGAAAGTGTCTCGCGAGTTGCAGTTGGAGCTGGAGCCGGGAGACATAGTACAGCGC
>NW_015718540.1:0-275 GCF_001515625.1 Sinocyclocheilus rhinocerous
AGCGTTTCAACTTCAGCACTGGGAGCTGTGTATCACTGGACAAGGAGACTACTTCAGAGGGGATAGTGGCCAAAATTAAATCATTTATATTTTAGCTTTTTATAGTCAGTGTCAATACTTTGATTTCCACCCTGGTTCGCCAAGCACAAAGTAACGTTATAACATCTAATGATACCAGAAGAGCAGCTTAGCTCACAGTTATGGCTAATTTACAGAATTAAATGAAGACACTAACGTTATTTGAGCTGTCGTCATTTTGGTGGTTTTGCATGTGG
>NW_015718541.1:0-275 GCF_001515625.1 Sinocyclocheilus rhinocerous
ACTGGCCTTGTGTCAATACTCAAAGACAAAATATATTTTTTTAACGTCTCAAATACCTCAATAGTAAAAATGCCACCAAAGCTGGGAATCAGTTCAGTGAGTTTTTTCAAACTGTACATTGCATTGCTCAAAAACACTAATTTTAATTAGGTTTTTACTCTTTTGGTAAAAACAAAGGTGCCATGAAATGTAAAAACATTTAATATGGCTGAAAAATAATTTCCCTATTCCATGCAGCTCTTAAAAGTCTTTAAAAATAACATACACTACTGTTC
>NW_015718542.1:0-275 GCF_001515625.1 Sinocyclocheilus rhinocerous
GCATTGGTACACAACTTGCATCACCGGAGCGCACAGATCCTAAATATCCGATAGTTAAATTAATTATATTCAAATATTATATCTTAAGTGTTAGGCCTAATCAATTTATAGAGCAGCGTTATGCCTCGTGCACACCGGGGCGATTATCGCGCACGCTTATCGCCAGCGTTTTTCGAGACGTTTTTTTCGACGCATCTTTGTGTTCACACTCAAGCGATTTTCACTGGCGATGAGTGAACGTGCAAATTCACTTCCTGACATTAGATGGCGCTTAA
>NW_015718543.1:0-275 GCF_001515625.1 Sinocyclocheilus rhinocerous
AGTCTGGTAAGATCCAAAAACTCAGTTTTTCAGTTTGAGCTGAAAGTGATCTTACCATTCAAACATTTGCGTCAGATGTATGTATGTTTATGAATATTTGTTGATAAATGTCATGGGCTCACCTTGTTTCTCAGTCACAATCTCTGTGTGATTTCAGATTTTCCTGTAATAGTTGCGGTTTCTGTGGGTTTGCTCCTGCTGGCTCTGGTTATAGTGTTAATCTTATTCAAACTGAAACACAACAAACATGGTGAGACACAAACACACTACTGCAC
>NW_015718544.1:0-275 GCF_001515625.1 Sinocyclocheilus rhinocerous
CAGAAGAGGTACAAGAAGGTTAATTAAATGGCTAAAAAAACACAGACTCGTCAAAACAAGGATGAAATGCAGACTGTGTAAAAAAAAAATGAAATTCCAGAGGTCACAAACAGGCGATGGATACCAATGGTAAATGTAGAATAAAAGTTTATTAAAAAAAAAAAACTACAATAGAACGTTATCTTTAAAATCCATGATATGGTAAGTGCGCACGCTTAGTCCCTGTGCATTTTCTAAAATCCACACTGTGGTAAGTTCGCACATTAAGCTTTTTG
>NW_015718545.1:0-275 GCF_001515625.1 Sinocyclocheilus rhinocerous
AGTGATTAGACTAGGTGAATTTCACACATGCATGTCCTACCTGAGCATTCTAGGAAAAAGGTTTGGAGATGCAGGACTGCAAGACATACTCATTGAGTCCGAAGTTGTTGCCCCAGGATCCATCAGTGGAGTGATCAGTGGTCATCACTACAACCGCAGCATGAGGGCACACAAACTTCTGTATGAGAGTCTGCAACGCATCAGATTTCTCACCTTCTTAGACTCTTTGCCACCAGAGGAGAGAAATGAGTGTATGGATGTCATAAGTGAAATCA
>NW_015718546.1:0-275 GCF_001515625.1 Sinocyclocheilus rhinocerous
TTGTATGTTCATGCAATTTAGATATGTATTTTATTTCCCTTTTTTTTTGTGTTCTCTCCAGAGTGTCTGTATCATCCCCATTGATTCTTTCAAAGCTCTGTATAAATGGACATTTTAAAGATATGAAGTGTTGTGTAATGCTTGAGCCAAGACTGATTTGAATTATGGCACTTACTCTTTCTTCGTGTAATTTTGCTTATCATGGCGACAGAAAGTGAATCCTGTGGTTTTTCAAACAGAATCCGATTCCTCACATCCATTAAGCCAAGGAGATC
>NW_015718547.1:0-275 GCF_001515625.1 Sinocyclocheilus rhinocerous
AGTGGCGGCTCCTGCCAGCCAGTTGAAGATTGAACCCCCTCTCCCTCAGAGGCCAGTATTACATATATGAGGTAAAGTTGGTTTGTAATATTATCCGAGTTTCATTGTGTGGATGCTGGTAAACTGATTTTTAGAAGGCCAAATATGTGCTTCTCATGTTAACTACATGCTCTCTGCACATGGCTAAACAGGTTCAGTCTGTGTGGGAGGTCAGCAGATCTGAGAGCAATCGCTATCTATTTGAGATCACAATGAAAAATGGGAAGAAGAAAATG
>NW_015718548.1:0-275 GCF_001515625.1 Sinocyclocheilus rhinocerous
AGGACTCAAATGCAGGAAGTCTGGGCTCTTTATTAATGGTAAAAAACAAAACAAAACTAACAAAAACTACCCCTAAGGGGAAAAACAGGCAGACAGGCAGGCCAGGACAGGGCACGGCACAGCACAGCACAGCACGGCACGATGAACATACCACACACACGACGAATACTCAGACATAAAACAACAAACCAACATAGGATTGCAGACACCAGGAGAATAAATAGGGAGAAAAACGAGGAGGGTAACGAGGGAGACACAGGTGGAGTAACTGAAAC
>NW_015718549.1:0-275 GCF_001515625.1 Sinocyclocheilus rhinocerous
ATGTGTGTGTGTGTGTGTGTGTGAGTGTGAACTCACGTCTGCAGTTGAATGTGTTTAAGAACAGCGTGTGATTTGTGTGCTCTGCTCACACGTTCTCTTTCTGTCTCTGTGTCTCGCTTCGCTGAGGGTGTAAATGAAGGGAGCAGCAGGTGAAATGATGTGAAGCGGGACTCATTACACTCCGAGTGCTAATGATGCTCGCGGGACTGTTTACAGGCCGTCACAGATCTCACACATGTGTCTTTACATATCCTACCTCGACGCCTTTCACTCTA
>NW_015718550.1:0-275 GCF_001515625.1 Sinocyclocheilus rhinocerous
AGGCGAACAATCGTTTCGCGTTCGGTGTGAAAGCACCGTTCGTCTCGCTTTTTCGCATCACGCTCAGTGTGGAAAGGCCTTAATAACTATAAGTAACTTTGCAACGTAACTTATTCTACTAACCCAAACTCTAACAGTCTACTAATACTCTGAGCTTTAGTTGACATGTAGTTATAGACTATAGAAATAAAGTGTAACCTGTGAAATAATCTGTAAATCTACAGGTTAGAAAGTCTAAATTTGTCAAGCATTTTTTGTCTAGCCAGTTGTAGGCC
>NW_015718551.1:0-275 GCF_001515625.1 Sinocyclocheilus rhinocerous
AGTTTTGTTTACAGCAAAGGAAAACCAGTGTCCTCTTGGCTTATTGAAATCCTTCGACATTTTTCTTTACAAATCCTCATTTTGTACTAGTAATTCGTGACTGGTGTTTTGTTTTGCTCTCTCCTCTGCACTACCACATTCGTCACTTCCGCGTTCGTCACCGCTTTTGCCTATGTCCAACATCATTCGCTGGACGCCACTCTTTCGTGAGCGCACGTACGACAGTTAGAGGAAGCTAGAGATTAAGGTTTATAAAGTTGTAAATATGGATATTT
>NW_015718552.1:0-275 GCF_001515625.1 Sinocyclocheilus rhinocerous
TATATTATATTATATTATATTATATTATATATTACAGGGCTTGAAGGAGCTTGTGGTATAATCTGTGCTCATTTCCTCCTATAGTTCCCTGGTTAAGGGTAATCATAACTGTGTGAGCTTTGCTTTGGGTTTTATCTTTGGACATTGTTATATAACATTGATAGAGCATGATTTACAGCATCTATTAGTTATGAGAAAGGTTGTTTTGTTTAAATTACCACAGTTTCAGTTTCTGCTCATGTCATAATTACCTAAATGTACTGTAATCATTAAAA
>NW_015718553.1:0-275 GCF_001515625.1 Sinocyclocheilus rhinocerous
AGGGAATGTTAAAAGCAAGCAAATAAACAAACAATTAAATAAATAAATTGAATGCGAAATAAGTAAATAAATGCAGTTAATGTAAAAAACAACAAAAATAAATAAAGTGAATGCCTAATAAATAAATAAACAAATAAATAAATGCAGTGAATGTTATAAACAAACAAACAAACAAATAAATAAATAATGCAATGAATGTCCAATAAATAAATAAATGCAGTAAATGTTAAAAGTAAGAAAGCAAAACAAATAAACAAATAGACTACGAAATAAAT
>NW_015718554.1:0-275 GCF_001515625.1 Sinocyclocheilus rhinocerous
CAAATAAAGATATTATTTGAAGAAAATATATTAAAACATTTTTGTCTGATGCTGTTTAATGGGACCAATTGCAGAGGGGACTGACTGTCTCTAACAAGTTTAATATGTGGCACAAAACCAGAGTTCTGAGGAAGTGCGAAGATGGGCTGCGAATCAAATCTCTTTAAGAACAGAGCAATTTCTGTCCCCACTTCTGTTGTAAATGACACAATGTTCTGTATTTCACCATGGCATCCATTTGTTAATTGAATGCAGCTCTCCCTTCTTCTCTTAGC
>NW_015718555.1:0-275 GCF_001515625.1 Sinocyclocheilus rhinocerous
ACTTTTTTTTTTTTTACAGAAATGTGGGTTTTTCCTATTGCATCAGGCTGTAAAACACTTTCTTGCAACCTCTGTTTTTAAAATTGCATTAATTAAACACCCACATAAATGCATTAAACACACACCCACAGCTGAATGTGAGCACTCAATGCCAAACCCACACACACACACACAACTGCTGTTGACTGACTCATTGTTTGGCCTGATCGCTCTCTCTTATGCCCTGAGCATGATGCAAAACAGACCAGATGATGACTTGAGAAACTCTGTGTGTG
>NW_015718556.1:0-275 GCF_001515625.1 Sinocyclocheilus rhinocerous
TTGTGGAGTGGACACTGGCGAGAAATGGATCTCCGTTCCCTGCCTTTTCCCAGGAGAATCTCGCCAGTTCCACTCCCGACCCAGTGCTCAGCCCACCATCTACCCGATGCGCGGAGCGCATGCCCGATCCCACCGCTGACGGAGAGCCAGAGCCCGCCGCGACCGACAAGCCATCGCCGCACGGAGCGATAGTGCTGAGGATCGCCGTGGAACCGAAGCTGCAAATGACCTCAGTCAAGGTGTGTGAGCCGGCAACAACGCCCGCCACGAGGGAG
>NW_015718557.1:0-275 GCF_001515625.1 Sinocyclocheilus rhinocerous
CACACACACACACACACACAATTTCAACAGCTTGAAATTTTATGTCGTTTTAACCACTGATCTATAATAGAATAAATTAACAAGCTGTAACCTAAAAATAAAAACAAATTCCAGAGTTAACAATTAAATGTCAATAAAAACAGTGACTCGTGACACAAGAACACAAATCTGTTCATATGTGATCATATGAATTAAAAGGTAATTATGATAGTAATAATAGAAATGATTGGGACACTACATTAAAAACTAAATCAACACAAACAGGTTAAGAAAAG
>NW_015718558.1:0-275 GCF_001515625.1 Sinocyclocheilus rhinocerous
GTAAAAACAGTAATATTGTGAAATATTATTACAATTTATAATAACATTTGTCTATTGTAATATAATTTAGTAATATATTCTAGCAATGACAAAGCTGAATTTTCAGCAGCCATTGCTCCAGTCTTTGTGTAACATGATCCTTTAGAAATCATTCTAATATGCTGATTTATTGGTGTTTAATGATATTTGACATGAGATTCAGTAAGCATTACTCTTGTTCCCTTTCTTTCTTCAGTTTGATCACTCTTTTGTGGAGGTGTACCGGGTCAAGCAGT
>NW_015718559.1:0-275 GCF_001515625.1 Sinocyclocheilus rhinocerous
CACACACACACTGTCCTTGTCTCTCACTGACAAATGCAACTGCTCTATTCTCTTCTATGTTATATCAAAGCTCGGGCATGTTGTATATTTCATACACTGCCATCTAAAATACAAGCAGTACTGCACCAGGGGGAAAAAGGAAAACAGACTTTCAAAAAAAATGACAGAGTGAGCAGCGGAGCTGTTACACAGAGGAAAGAAATAGAGATCGACCGATATATCGATTTACTGATATTTTTCCCAATATTTAAGCATTTTACCATAATCGGATATCG
>NW_015718560.1:0-275 GCF_001515625.1 Sinocyclocheilus rhinocerous
CACACACATGCACACACGCACTCACACGCACACACACACACACTCACGCGCACACACGCACTCTCTCATACACACACGCACACACACACTCACACACACACGCACTCACTCACTCACACACGCACACACTCACACACACGCACACACACACTCACACACATGCACACACACACATTGCTCTCACATTGCTCCTGTCATTTAGGAAGCCCAGGCGAAACACCAAGGGAAGTGGAAGGAGATGCCAGTTTGGCGGGTTACCCATGGTTCCACGGGAC
>NW_015718561.1:0-275 GCF_001515625.1 Sinocyclocheilus rhinocerous
CACATAAAAATAAGTGTACTTTAAAACACAAAAGATTATTAAAACAAAAATTTTTTAAAGTAAAAAACCATTAATTAAACATTATTGCTAAGTGTTTAAAAGTGTACTTAAGTGTGTTAAACAGTCATGAAAATGTCTCTCTTTAAGTCACTTAAGTGTCCTTTTTTATTTCATTATGTTGTATTATATTATCTGCAAGTATGTTTTTTTTGTTTAAATATACTTGTATTATTTGAAGTACACTACAAGTGCACATTCAATACAATTAAGCGCAC
>NW_015718562.1:0-275 GCF_001515625.1 Sinocyclocheilus rhinocerous
CACAGTAACAGGAAACCCTTCAACACTGTACAAAAACCTGAGAGGGAGAAAAATACATTATTTACATCTTTAGCAAACTTTCTAAAAAAAATTAATGATATCAGAATGATATTTTTCTAATATCTTCTGATTTCTAAAAAAGTGTTTATGTCTTTGAAGCCTTGTCACAGACATTATTTATCAGAGAATATGAAGACTCAGAGGGTGGAGCTCTTTTGCTAAGATGGTGATTCAAAGTCTACTTTTACTGACTTTGTCATCAGTCCTTTTCAGAA
>NW_015718563.1:0-275 GCF_001515625.1 Sinocyclocheilus rhinocerous
CACTGCATCCTGCACAAAGCCACCGCTATAAAACCTCTCTCAGAGAGCTAAAGGGGATGCTAATTGATTCTGAGATGAGAATCTGTTTGCAGATCGATCCTCGTTAATCTCTATCGAGGGAACTTCCTTCTTTCAGTCTAGCATTGGTGGTAATTGGATACAGTGTGGAGGATCCCCACAAATGTGCTTCTTTTTACTTTTGACATTTCATTGAAATAAATATTGGTCTCTAGAAATTCAGAAGAGACCTTCTGTGCTAAAATGTGCCAAAATAC
>NW_015718564.1:0-274 GCF_001515625.1 Sinocyclocheilus rhinocerous
ATTTAAGGGGGTCTGAATACTTTCCGTACCCACTGTATAATTGCAGCATTGTTTTATATAATAAATACAAACATTACATATCAAATAACTAGCAGCACTAATAATATTATACAGCACTAAAATATAAAATTTTTATTAAAATAAATTAAAAAAATATTAAATATTAACATAGCACTAAAACATTTAATTATTGTAACAAAATTAATTATGTTTTTATAATTTCATTTATTTAATAATAATTAATTATTTTTTAATAATTTAATGTTTTTAATAA
>NW_015718565.1:0-275 GCF_001515625.1 Sinocyclocheilus rhinocerous
TTTTTACAGCCCTTAACGACACATACCAGTAACACAATTACCTCCAGATACTTATAACAAGAAATTACTTTTCTATTTCGCGCAACGAGACAAACAAAAAGGCATTGAGGTAACGGGCACCGGATCATAGTGAGCTGCACTGGCTGTTGCGGGTGAAGGGGGGTATGCTGAACCGGGTGTAGGAGGATGAGGAGGAGGGGGTTCGCTCCCTTCAGCTCTTTGTATTTTCTGAGTTGTTGGTACGTTTAGTTGGAAGCGGTGTAGCTAGTTAGGGA
>NW_015718566.1:0-274 GCF_001515625.1 Sinocyclocheilus rhinocerous
ATATATATATATATTTGTGGAAACCTTGATACTTTTTTTCCAAGCTTCTTGATTGATGAATGAATAGAAAGTTCAAAAGAACAGCATTTATTTGTATTTTCTTTATCTTTATTTTTTCTTACCCAAACCTTTTGTATAGGAATGTATCATGGTTTCCACAAAAATATGAAGCGGCAAAAACTGATCCTAACATTAATAATAATGAGAAGTTTCTTGAGCACCAAATCAGTATATTCTGAAGGATCATGTGACACTGAAGACTGGAGTAATGATG
>NW_015718567.1:0-273 GCF_001515625.1 Sinocyclocheilus rhinocerous
ACATATTGATCAAGACTTACTGATATAAAAATTATATTTAAACTTTATTTGGAGTATTCCTTGTGTACAATGCATTTCTTAATATTAAGCCTAAATTGTGTTTTAATGTCACTATTGATGATGATTGTATGATCTTTGGATAATATCGGTCTTTAAATGCAAGATATTTGAAGTGTACCTAAAGTATACTTGCAATCGTTTAACTTTAGCACAATCAAATATACTTCAGTATATATGTGTATATATATATATATATATATATATATATATATA
>NW_015718568.1:0-275 GCF_001515625.1 Sinocyclocheilus rhinocerous
CATCCCTCGTGTCATGTGACCTCACATTTCCTCATCTTCCTAACGTTGTGGAACGCTGAAGGTTTGGTTGAAGTTCATTGAGCTTGTTTCAGCAGTTCGTTCTTGTTTTCTCTCAAACTCACAGTTTCATCTTTGGATAATGAAAGTATTCATTGTTATATTATCGGTAAGAGAAACAGTGTTCTTCTGGTTTATATGTTTATTGGATGGTGAAGCACGTGCGGTGTGTTTATACATTATCAACACTAATTTAATATCATCGAGCATCTAATGCA
>NW_015718569.1:0-275 GCF_001515625.1 Sinocyclocheilus rhinocerous
CATCCACAAAGAGACGCACAAACATCTAGAAAAAGAGAGAGAAATGAATTACTTCACTTAAGTATGAGGTGTGAGTGAAATCCACTCATACAACACGTATTGAGGAATTCTAATTTGACTTACAAATAAAAAGCCATGCCAGACCACATGGATTACAGCTCTTTTTATGAAGCAGATAATCATGAGTTGAATGTCCTTATACTCACGTTAAAAGCCTTCAACCTCTCTGGATCCACTCCTTCTACATCATTGATCTTATCGCTATCGTCGTGGTC
>NW_015718570.1:0-275 GCF_001515625.1 Sinocyclocheilus rhinocerous
GTGTTGTTTGGCCTATAAATGGAGACTGGGTTTTAAACACAAGGCCGGTCTGGCTAATGATGAACAACCACATGATAATGGAGGAAACCGGTCTCTGAGCATCAACATTAACCCAGAGCCACACGGCCGTACAGCTTCGGCGCTAATGAGCGAATCTGCTGCTTTGATCTCCTACAGAATGGATGTCAGTTAACCAATTCTGGAGCTAATCATCCACAGAGGCACCAGAGCCCTCTGATGTGTTTTCTGACCTAGACGAGGATGACATCCCTCCC
>NW_015718571.1:0-275 GCF_001515625.1 Sinocyclocheilus rhinocerous
CATGAGCTCGCCGCTGGAATCTGTGGCTCCAATGATGCGCTCTGGTTCTAACCCGCGTGCAAAGCCCCTCGGCTTGTCTTGCTGCAAAACATAAGGAAACTATGTCAGTATTTTATTATTCACATGCAGTAAAGGTTTCTTCTCAGTCTGAGAAAGCATAAACATTTTTATTAGAAACAAAAATGAGGATATCCATTTTTTGAAATGCAACCAACATTCAGAGCTGTCAGGGGGGGTGGGGGGTGATACCGGGGGTCATATAGCCTATTCCTACA
>NW_015718572.1:0-275 GCF_001515625.1 Sinocyclocheilus rhinocerous
GCCTGTGATCTGGAATTACCTACCCTTCCCACTCCGTCTGCCTCCACGGCAGTGGCAGTATCTTCGCCGATGTCATGTCCTCCAGCATCAGCCATTGAACCAATGCAAGTTGACTCCTTTCATCTCTCTCCAGCCGAACGTCAAAGACACATGCAACAACACCTGTGTCTTTACTGTGGAGCTGAAGGCCATCTCATATCTGAATGCCCCGTTCGTCCACCTCGCCCTGTGGTGAGTTGTTTGACCCCGAGACCTGAAGTTACTTCATTAGTGTA
>NW_015718573.1:0-275 GCF_001515625.1 Sinocyclocheilus rhinocerous
AAGACATACAGGTTAATTATAAAGCAGCTAATCAATTACATAATTTATAATCTAATCAGATGTATTTTGGCACAAAAACATACTATCCCATAAGTAATTTAAAAAAATGCATCAATTACATTCTGCGAATATTGTAGCTTTAATGATGATATAATTAAAATTTAATTACACATATATTTTTCAAGCACCACAGCATTAAATCTACACAAAACACACAGAAAATCTTAAAAATAATAACCCATAAATAATAAATATTTTTTTAAAGGAATAGACAA
>NW_015718574.1:0-275 GCF_001515625.1 Sinocyclocheilus rhinocerous
AGAGAGAGAGAGAGAGAGAGAGAGAGAATGATAGCTGTACACTCTCTCCTTTAGCTCCTCTTCTTCTGTGAAATCTAGTACTAGTAAAAAATACTGATTTTGTTATGTTGGTGTTGTTTTGTGACCACCTATTTGCTCAAATTCCATATAGAAACCACCAAACAAAGCACCAATGATGAACCTCGTCACATTTTTCTTATTTCCAAAAAAGATTTAAAAAATGTAAATGTTATCCAATGGTCAGCTTGTATTGTTGAGCTGGACTGCTCTCGCTA
>NW_015718575.1:0-275 GCF_001515625.1 Sinocyclocheilus rhinocerous
CATGCATGTCTTCTAGAGCAATCTTTATTAGAAACATCCTTGACAGGACGGCACAACCGTCAGCGTCACCAGACACTAATAAAGATTCAACAGGATAATTAGGAGACCACAGAGTGCTAAAATCACTTTTTCAGCACTTGCAAGCCAGTGGCTGTGTGACGCATGTATCAAACTGAAGTATAACAGACAAATGTATGTATCAAACCAAAGTGGTTTAAAAATCCACCATTTATCCCTAAACCGTTTCAAAGGCATGGAGGGACAATACAACATAG
>NW_015718576.1:0-275 GCF_001515625.1 Sinocyclocheilus rhinocerous
AAGTGCACTACACAGTGTGATGTTGAGTTGCAGTATGGGAGCAAAGGATGTGGTTTTGAGTGTGATGGATGCAGACATGCTGGAGATGATGGAGACTCACCACATGTCCAGACAGGTGGAGTAGTCTGTGGATCCCAGCAGCACGTCTGGAGGACGATACCAGAGCGTCACCACCTCATTAGAGTATGTGTGGCTGGGGACCGACTTCGCACGAGCCAGACCTGCACCAAACACACACACACACACACACTTGTCACTTTGAATAAAAGCATCTG
>NW_015718577.1:0-275 GCF_001515625.1 Sinocyclocheilus rhinocerous
CAGCAATACACAATAAAGCGCTATACAAATGCATCATTCATTCATTCATACATATATAAATAGTATATAGTATATACTGTTACTGTGATATTAGATTTTCAGTTCAGTGTGTGATTGAGTGTGGAAGTGGATTGGGCTGGTTTGGTCATTTATACTAGTTTTCCAGTGGCTGACTGCGGTAGTTAATGTTCAGTCTCATAAGTCAACACAGTTACTCACATATTAATGTCGTTTGATGAAATATTTGCTCAGTGGTTGATTTTTAACAGGTTTCA
>NW_015718578.1:0-275 GCF_001515625.1 Sinocyclocheilus rhinocerous
ATTTAAACATAACATTTCAGAAAATTTGTAATGCAATGTTTGCTGTGTTGTTTGTATTCTTAATTGAATCAGTCAGTTGGGGAAGTATATGGTGACATCTTTTAGTTACATGTTTTACCTTACGGTATATTCACCAATACTTTAGGGGCTGATTAGTTGACAGCCCTTATGCTGCTGGTTTCTTCATGTTGTTTGCCATTGTTAAATTTATTTAGTTGTACTTATATATAATTTTCTATTTGTTAATATTAAAACTGCTTATCATTTACCAAATC
>NW_015718579.1:0-275 GCF_001515625.1 Sinocyclocheilus rhinocerous
CAGTTACTTCATCTGCTTTATGCAGTCTGAATTATTACTAAAGCATGAAACTGAATTTATGAAAAAATTAACATTTTATATCATGTGACGCAACTCATAATCAAACTCAGTTGATTCAGTGATTGACAGAGACTCGTGTGTGATGATCTTAATTTCTGTAAAAAACTGCAGGAACATCCATGGATTTGCATTAAAATTGAGGAATTAACAGTCATGTTTCTCTCCAACTAAAGTCAAAAATATTCTCAAAGTCTCACAGGAGAGAGTCAGGATAA
>NW_015718580.1:0-275 GCF_001515625.1 Sinocyclocheilus rhinocerous
CAATAATTTCACATTCAATCTTCAAATTAATGTAGAAACAACATAGACAGTATATTTTTACATTTTGTAGAATGGCATCTTTTTTATGACTGAAGGACAGTCTCACTGATACCATACTACTGATGTCTCTAGGAAATTGTTTTCCCCCTAATATTTAACCATTGACTATAGCTATTCAACATTACACGAGCTATCAATTTTAACATTTATTAGACTACTTAAAAAAAACTTGTTTTAAGTGAACTTAAAACAATCTTCACATAAACCCATTATAA
>NW_015718581.1:0-275 GCF_001515625.1 Sinocyclocheilus rhinocerous
CATTTGCATGTTCATGGTTCTCTGACATTGGTTAATGGTCACACGACATGCAGGTAAACAAATTATTTAATTTTTTTTAGTAAGTGTTTTATTTTGATTGTTATTATTTTAAAATGATTTATTTCAATTTTACATTTTATATTTTTTTATGATGTAATTGTTAGCTTTTCATTAAACTCGTGAACACCCTGTAGTTCCTTCACGAGCCCCAGTTTGGGAAACCTTGACAAAATGTAATGAAACAAGAAATGTAATATATTTTCTTTTTCTTTGCA
>NW_015718582.1:0-275 GCF_001515625.1 Sinocyclocheilus rhinocerous
CAGTCATTCGTGTATAAAGCAAAAAGCACAGGCGATGAAACACAAACTTGTGGCACTCCTTTATTTTGAATTTGCACTCGTTATATTCGGGACAAACAGCACTCTGCTCTCGCTGCTCGTGTAATATCGCTTATCATATGATATAAATATGAGAAGAAAAAAAAACTCATCCAGGAGCATTTTTGCCCCAATATCTTGATTTTTATGGCATAACTGCGTTTATGGAGTTGTTGCCCTGCATCATATCTGTCAACAGTCAACTGTATGAAATGTAA
>NW_015718583.1:0-275 GCF_001515625.1 Sinocyclocheilus rhinocerous
CCCCTGAAAGCCCCTGGGCTCCAGGATTGTTGGAGAGAAACGCGCTATTTTCTGCACTATCATTTATCACTGTCACCACGTAATGATTCCCCTCGCAGCTCCTTATTGATGTTTGTAATTGCATTATCTCATAAGGGGGTGATCAATGAAAGCGGGCTGCATTCGGGGGTCAGAGGATGCAGGATTGCTTTCTTGTCCGTTCAGTTCAATAAGCGCTTATTATACAGCTTCGTACTCCACGATTAAGGAATATATTATACAGCTTCGTACTCCAC
>NW_015718584.1:0-275 GCF_001515625.1 Sinocyclocheilus rhinocerous
CAGGTTGAATGAGCCGCATTGATCGGCTGGATTTAAGTGTTTACAGAGGCTTGCGAGGGTGCCGAGCACACGGTGAGGTGCTCGACCCACCGATCGATACATCAGAACGAACGTCATGATCCCAACACGCTGCCAGCGGGAGATAAAAGAGCAAGGTTAGTGCCCTCCCTCTGACGCGGGTTTCACCCCCGTCGCCACAGGGCGAACACATCTGCTCTCATACGCAGCGTTTTGTATGGGAAGCCAAACAACCCAAATGTGGGACGAAACGGCGC
>NW_015718585.1:0-275 GCF_001515625.1 Sinocyclocheilus rhinocerous
ATAGCATAATTGACCCCGCCCTCAAACACTGTAGCTTATTTGTGTGGTTAACATCATGTCGAGACGACACTGTGTCCTACAATGTGAAAGTAAATTTATTTTATTTTCACTTCCGAATGAAAATTTTTTTTTTTCATTCCCGTGTGAATGAAAAACGGTCGTGTTCCCGTCATTTTTGTGTTCCCGTCATTTTACTGAGAACTGCTTTTCTAATCTCGGGGAATTTAACACAGGATTCACAAAACGCTTGCTCTTGAAAGATGAATCAGTGCCCA
>NW_015718586.1:0-275 GCF_001515625.1 Sinocyclocheilus rhinocerous
CCAGAAAATTGCAGCATTTTTCTTTTATTAGCTGAATGCAAGGCGTGCTTAATTCACGAGGCCTCAGTCTGTTGCAGAAAAGCAGAGGCTGACAACGAGCGAAATCGCCAGAAATATTTGCGCGCTATCAGGGGGAGTTTGCAAGTTACGGGGAGTTTAATAGGCTACATGAATATGTGTCATATAGCCGACTGAAATTACCTGAGCAATTTTAATGTTCTAAAAAACCTGCTCATTCAATAACGTGCATGGACGGGGCAAGAGCATATATGAGC
>NW_015718587.1:0-275 GCF_001515625.1 Sinocyclocheilus rhinocerous
CCTCATGCTCAGTTCCCACATTCGCATCACTGATCCCCTTTTATGGGCTGTTAAACCAAAGAAAGAGAGAGAAAATAGTATATATAGGATGAGACATTTTGCTGGTTCGCGGACCATTTATCTATAAAATTTTAATTATAGTAAATATTACCGTCCAGGGACTTGTAAGCAGCTATTGTATATGACAGGAAGACAATGATACATGGGGCTGTAAAATCCATGTAACTAGATTTTTTTGTGTGTTGCTCACAGTGCTTATGCAATGCATACATTGA
>NW_015718588.1:0-275 GCF_001515625.1 Sinocyclocheilus rhinocerous
AAAAAAAAAAGCTGTTTGGATGTGTTCCTCTTCTTTTCTCAGATGTTCTCCTCTTCTTTTCCCAAATGCTGCTTTGCTGCAGAGTGTTTGAAGCAGAGGCCTTTATACTCCAGGAAAGAAACTTCTAGAAGCTGGAGCTGGGCTATTCAAATGAGGATGTTTGGATTTCCTAGGGAAGCTGGGAGAGCCCTCCCTCTGGATCCAATGACCACAAGATTCAACCTCTGCAAGGTCCTAAAGCCTTCTGAAATCTGCAAACAATCAGCTAATCAGCC
>NW_015718589.1:0-275 GCF_001515625.1 Sinocyclocheilus rhinocerous
GTTTTTTGAGCACCAGGTCATCATACTAGAATGATTTCTAAAGGACCCCTAACTTTTGAACAGTAGTAAATCCACCACTTTAAATTGTGAGGTCATGTTCAGGTAATTAGTGTTCTGTCATTTTCCTTCAACCTCAGCCCTCTGGCTAGTCCAAATGGAAGTGTTCTCCACAGTTTTATTAATTTTCTCCACTCCAGAAACCACAATTTTTGCACTCTGCTGTGTTTCCTCAGGCTGTATCTGTCTCCTGCTGTCAACTAACACAAAAAGAGAAG
>NW_015718590.1:0-275 GCF_001515625.1 Sinocyclocheilus rhinocerous
CCCTACACCCTTCATCCCTTCGAAGCTCTCACTCCGGAGGGAAAAGCCTTTGAAGGGATTAGGGCCTGTCCCAAATGGCACCCTAAACCCTTGTGGTCTTCCTCCGAGTCCACACTTTCGTGACGTAATGGCGCTTTGACTGTTGGGTAGAAGTTTGCTGCGGAGCTCGCCCCGATGCGGGCTCGGCAGAAGTGCGCATCGAGGGTGAATAGCTAAAATGATGAATGGGACACTCTACGGTCTTGTGGACTTAACAGACATGCGCACGCGGCTGC
>NW_015718591.1:0-275 GCF_001515625.1 Sinocyclocheilus rhinocerous
TTTAGGGTTAACGTCAAGCCCACATAACTCCATCAATCAGACTTAATTTGCTTTAATGCATTCTTTCTTCTGTTTGGAAGAGTTGTTTAGTTTCTTCTACATACACTGGCCAATTACAGTTTCATCTATTCAGTTATATAGTCTTTGAACTCTTCGACAGACATGATTAAAAACCATAATTAACCTACAGTGACCGATGATTTTTCAAAGTCGAAGCAAAGTGATGCTGTCGGATTAGGAGCTTAGATGAAGTCAATGCACCTTGTGAACTCTAA
>NW_015718592.1:0-275 GCF_001515625.1 Sinocyclocheilus rhinocerous
CCTCTTTTCCTGCTCCATAGCCATCATCTGCTTCATCATGGCTGCTTGCTGTTGCTGCTGTGGATTGGGCAGATAGCCGCCAGACCCCGCCCCATTAGGCCCTGCTGAGGTCACACCCGCTGTTCCTCCGTGAGGTGGCTGCACTCCACCAGCCTGTCGCGGCAGACCAACCACACCTTCCTACAGGCACAAGAAAAGAGAGCTGATCAGAGAGTGTTCTGTATGACAGATGATTCACTTCATTTATTCAGTCATTAAATTATTGACAACTAAGA
>NW_015718593.1:0-275 GCF_001515625.1 Sinocyclocheilus rhinocerous
AGGGTTACGCGTTATTGACCTCGTTCCCTTTCTCTGAGTTGGTTAAGACCCCGGTACCCTGGGCTCCACTCAACTAGTGTGTCTCGGTCGACACACTCTGGAAGCATCGCTCCCCTCACCTCTGAGGAGTGTACTGGAGCTTGCTTTTCCCGGTTGGCCATTACGTCCGGGTGCCTATAGAACCCTAAATCCAAATACTATGGTAAGTGCTCACGTTGCGCACTTTTCTAAAATCCACATGAGTGGTAAGTGTGCACGTTATGCTTTGTGCACTT
>NW_015718594.1:0-275 GCF_001515625.1 Sinocyclocheilus rhinocerous
CCTGGAGGATGTCCTGCTGGGATTGATTATGACCGAACGGCTGTGTGGTGAAGAAAGAGTAAAAAGATGAGAAAAGAAAGTACTAATATCTCAGCGGACAGTGACAACACAGCCAGTGTTAGAAAATGTACGTGTGTATGTGTGTCTTTTACCTTCTTCCCATAGAGGCACTGGTAAAAGATGACCCCAACGGACCAAACGTCCACTTTGTTGGAGATCTTAGGTGGCTCTTTTCCAACCACAAAGCATTCTGGGGGAAGATACCTGGAGCACAA
>NW_015718595.1:0-275 GCF_001515625.1 Sinocyclocheilus rhinocerous
CTAAACTCGTGCCATTTTGTTGCTTTGAGAGGGAGTAGTTTGATTCCTGTGTTTGGGTTGTGTCTCTTCCCCACCTAATTGCAGTGAGGCTCAACTGAAACCCAACAAGTTAACTGATACTCTCAGTTTGAATGTTCAGAGGGACTCCGACAGGTTGGTTTTTTTGGCTGGAGTGTTGGACAGGTATCCTCCCTTATCGGCAGCCAAATCACTGAAGGAGAGAGGCATTAGCTCAGAAATGCCACAGTCTTTGGGTAGGAAGTTATTTGTGTAGC
>NW_015718596.1:0-275 GCF_001515625.1 Sinocyclocheilus rhinocerous
TTTTCTTAGTTTCTTTTCAGGTGAAGAACTTAGCCACTGTGAACAAAAAACAAACCGTGCACGTTCACCAATCAGCTAAGCTCTGCACCCGCTTAGAGCAACTTCACAACTGCAGTTGTTTTGCTGTTCAAGTATAAACACCCCAATGGAGTTCCCCCGTCTCATTTTGCCATGTCAGGTGCCTTTTTTTCCCAAATTTCCTGTATTTGATTTCCTCCATTTTTTGTCCTTTTCCTCATGAACTGCTGGTAAGGCCATGGCAGTGTGGTAATCCC
>NW_015718597.1:0-275 GCF_001515625.1 Sinocyclocheilus rhinocerous
CTAACTTTGTAAAGCGATAGATGTTATAAAAAGAAGAATTCTTTATAAATAAATAAATGAGATTTAAAATAAATAAAAAAAATGATTAAAATGAAGAAATTCATTAAAATAAGTAAATATAAAATAACACAAAATAAAAGTACATTAAAAATAAATATAAAAAAAAAATGGATTTAAATAAATACAAATTAGACTAAAATACATAAAAATAGATTAAAATAAGTAAATAAATAAATGCAATTTAATAATACATTTAAATAAAAACATAAAAATGC
>NW_015718598.1:0-275 GCF_001515625.1 Sinocyclocheilus rhinocerous
CTCAGAACGATCTCAAAGTAAAAAGAGGTGCTAAAGTCTAATTTTATGGTGGCTGTGCTTTAAAATGAATTTATAATCTTAATTCAAGTGAAGAAGATTTTTAAAGTCTGACAGGAATCAGTGTTGAGTACTACTGTAATGTTAACCTTTCCTGCTTTAAATATTTCAAAATGATTATCAGTTGAAAACATTTGTTATAAATGTAGAAAAGTAATCGAAAAGCAATCAATTGTAATCAGTTACATTACTTTGATAAAGTAATTGAAATAGTTACA
>NW_015718599.1:0-275 GCF_001515625.1 Sinocyclocheilus rhinocerous
CTCTAACCAATATACTAAAATATATTTATGTTTTATTCATAATTTATATTGAAACTGTTAACAATATGAATAAAAATGTAAAGCATATAAAATATGAAGCATACATTTTGCAGCTTGTTTGCAGTTATAAAATATCGGACACATCTTAAGAGGTCTTTTTTTACTACAGTGCATGACTTAAACCTGGAACTGAACATCATTCCCAGCATGAGTCTGGCCGACAGGAGGAAGAAATAAGACGTGACACCAATATAACTGACAAAACAGATGCACAC
>NW_015718600.1:0-275 GCF_001515625.1 Sinocyclocheilus rhinocerous
CTAAAATAAAACTCCAGAAAGGTGTACAATATGTGACCTTTAATAAACTATATACAAATAGTGAGTTCATCATTCATTGTCATTGTAATTAACAAAGTGTCGCTGTTTAATTAGCTCATATGTAAAGAAATATATAATGCTTTATTAACAACTTATTGACCATAAATACTTCTCACTTTAGACTAGATCATGGAAAATCAAAAAATACCATTAAGTGCTTTAAACCAACTTTTATTGGACATTAATTGCATTCATTTTCAGTTTTTATACTGTAC
>NW_015718601.1:0-275 GCF_001515625.1 Sinocyclocheilus rhinocerous
AAATAATGTTCTTTTTAGCAACATCATATGACCCCTTTAATAGTGTATTTGACCCACTTAACTGGGACTTATGTTCATCTTTGTAAGTAATTTTATAATTCTTTTGTCTTTGAAATATGGTAAAATTGTAACTGCTGGATGTACTGACAAGCATTTCTGGTAAACTAAAATGTACTTTAATGTAATTTCTATTGAAACTTGTATGTCATGTATGTAGAAATATTTGTAATAACACATTTGTAAATATGAAGTTGCAACTTAGTACATTCAAAATT
>NW_015718602.1:0-275 GCF_001515625.1 Sinocyclocheilus rhinocerous
CTAGTACTGTATAAAGTAGGAAAGCTGTTCTTTCTTGGCCAGGAACATAATATTTCCTAGAATTGATAAATGATTATACTGTCTGCTCGGTGGACGAACAGATTAAATAATTGTAATATTGATTCTGCTACAGTTAATTCTGAGATCTACTCTAAATATTTATAATTAATTATCCGTTGTAACTAGTTGTAATTAATCATAAATATTTCCCCTTTGAGCTAATTTGCTACACATCGCTCTAGGCTCAGGGCTGCAGAGAGGAAGTGGCACAAATC
>NW_015718603.1:0-275 GCF_001515625.1 Sinocyclocheilus rhinocerous
CTACATAATACAGTGAGCTTTTAATACAGTAATACAATAAGCTTTGTTCCTTCGTTACTAGCTCTAAAGTGACGTTCTCGAATAGACCCTTTTAGTGCCGACGTCACAATTACGTCACAGCGTTAGCTGGAGGCAAAACAAAGGGAAACTGTAGGCGGCCAATACAAACCAGCACAGATTTGGCTATATGAGGAGCTTAAAATTAGGGATGTAACGATTAACCGTGAGCAGGTCGAAAATCGATTCAAATATGTGACTATTCAAATCGGTTGAGA
>NW_015718604.1:0-275 GCF_001515625.1 Sinocyclocheilus rhinocerous
CTTATTTAGAAAGATTAATTCAAAAGAAAATTGAATAACCAATGTGTGTCTTATAATAAAATATTAATGAAGACAATCTGTGCATGTCATATAATTTTAGATAAAGTAGTTTTAAGTAAAAATGAGTTCCAGAACCTGTAAGAGAATTTTGCTCCCACTTGTACAAACATTTTTGAAGGAAAATAAATGCTGACTTAACTTGACAGGAAGAACAAAATAATATTACTTTACTTGTATTTTTCGCAGTCATGCCAATGAATCAACAATTATGAGGG
>NW_015718605.1:0-275 GCF_001515625.1 Sinocyclocheilus rhinocerous
TTATGTTACATTATGGAGCCAGCATAATCTGAAATTATAGTTTGTCAACGGTTATGCAACGCTAACGTCTTGCTAACTTGATGCTGACGTGTTGTTTTGTACAGTCTATGGTTGCCACAAGCTTTGATAGAATATCTGTTGGAAACAAGACAAAATACGTTGTTTGTTTTCCTAAGTTACAGACACCGGCCCTGTTGGCACAACTTACTAACTCGTTCCCTCCTTTTAAGTAATAATAATAATAATAATTTATGCATTTAGCAGACGCTTTTATC
>NW_015718606.1:0-275 GCF_001515625.1 Sinocyclocheilus rhinocerous
CTTTCATAAAACAAAGTGTGGATGTAATCCTTCAAAAGCTCTGAGCAAGTATGCACATTCAACTTTTACAAGCTGGCTCAGAAAAGAAGAGTTTAACCTCTGTATCACGCCATCGAACTGTGCACCTTAAACGATCCCTTCATTCCAGGATGTCGGTTGTCGTTTTATAGTAAGTTCTAAAGGGTAAAATTAGCAACTGAATTCCAGAAGGACAACAGCAACATTATCCCCTTTAATGGGAGAGCACCAAGTCTCGCTAAGATAATTACATCATT
>NW_015718607.1:0-275 GCF_001515625.1 Sinocyclocheilus rhinocerous
CATGTACACTTCCTCCTTTAGTTCTCCATTCAGGAAAGCTGTCTTCTTGACATCCATTTGATGAAGCTTTAGTCCATGCTGTACAGCCAGAGCAATTATTGTCCTGATAGACTCAAATCTGACTACTGGACTGAATGTTTCGTCATAGTCTGATCCAAACTTTTGTGAAAAACCTTGTGCAACCAGACATGCTTTGTGTCTCTCAAATGTTCCATCAGCATCAACTTTAACATTTACTGCCCACTGCTTTTCGATCTTTTGGTAGTTCTACCAGA
>NW_015718608.1:0-275 GCF_001515625.1 Sinocyclocheilus rhinocerous
CTTCGGGCCGGTCGCACTGATCCAGACTCCCTGTTAGCCGCCAGATCAAAATCTATTGTTAGTGTTTTTTGAGTGTTTCTTTTGATCGTTTGTTTCCTTTGGAATGTGGTAGTAATGTAGAAGAGATCTGCCCTTTTGTTTAAATCTCATTTCTACAATGTTTTTTGACTAAGAGTAGTTAGGTTAGGTTGATTGTATTTATTTTTCTTTTCTTTGTGACAGGTTATCTATATTGCTGTTTTATTTTATTAGATTGGTTTTGTTTGTTATTTTGG
>NW_015718609.1:0-275 GCF_001515625.1 Sinocyclocheilus rhinocerous
AAAATTTGATCAATCACAATGACAATTTGCCAAACATTTTGTCACGAGAATTAAAGTTTAGCTCAATCGTTTCTTGCATTTGCCAGAACAGAACTGACGTTTGGATATACCATCCTGTATAAACCTGTCATAAAATGCACGCATACAAAGTCTTTATAGAAGCACAAAAACAATCACAGTGCAAGGTAGGAAATGTAAGCCTGTATTTGTATGACCGATTGACATTGCGAGTAATAACCTGTTCCAAATGTAGTCTAGTGTCAGGAGGAATTTTA
>NW_015718610.1:0-275 GCF_001515625.1 Sinocyclocheilus rhinocerous
CTCTAGGACCGAACTTGCCTACCCCTGGACTAGTGGAAAGAAAACATGCACTTTTACAGACATGCAGTATTTCACCTAAAAATGAAAATTCTGTCGTTACTCGCGTTCCAACCCCGTAAGACATACATGTTCACAAGAGTACCACGGCGCATGCGTGTGCATTCCTCTGCTTGTAATAAGGTGCAGCACAGTCGTGACTCTCATGAATGCAAGTTGAAGGCTGACACAGAAGAAGAAATTGTTGAATAAAGTCTTTATTTTTGTTTTCTTTGCAC
>NW_015718611.1:0-275 GCF_001515625.1 Sinocyclocheilus rhinocerous
AATTTGTGTATTCTGTGTTGTTTAGCCTTACAGTGATACACAATAAATTTGTTCATTGTGTGACTTCTCTTGCTTTAAATAAGTGATTTATTTGGAATAGCATGCATAAAATAATCATACAACCTGACAGATATCACTGGAATATGTGTCCAGCACAAGAAAGCACAAGTGTCACAGTGGACACATATTGATAATACATTAGCTACATCTATTGTAATAAATTATAATAGAATAATTAATAGAATAGAATATAAAAATCTATTAATAATAAAAAT
>NW_015718612.1:0-275 GCF_001515625.1 Sinocyclocheilus rhinocerous
CTCTGAATGAATGAATGAATGAATGAATGTAGCTAATCAGAGGTACATTCCACTGTGATTTCTAAAAATATGCTTAATCTATTGTGTGAGCCACTGTTTTTACAGCTGTATACAAAACAGTAAAAAAAAAAAATGAATAAAAATAACTGACATGCTTCTACGATTAAAGGTAAATTCTCTCACCCTTGACTATTTGAAATTTTTGCACAGATTTCCTCTTTTAAACCAAATGAACATCACTCTTCACACATATTACCTTTACTTTTTCCCCTCAC
>NW_015718613.1:0-272 GCF_001515625.1 Sinocyclocheilus rhinocerous
GTGTGTGTGTGTGTGTGTGTGTGTGTGTGTGTGTCTCGCTTTCCCCCTGTGTGAAGTTGTGTTCTCCGTCGGGATGCTCTGACAGTTAACTGAGTCTGAAGTTAATTACTGAAGTTATTTCGTATGTCGTTCCCCAGAGTGGTTCGTCTCGAGGTTTAACACACATTAGAGTCTTCATAGATAGGATAATGTACATGACCAGATTTAAAAGGAACAATTTATTCAAACAAAAATTTAAATTCTGTCATTATTTACTCACCCTCATGTCGTTC
>NW_015718614.1:0-275 GCF_001515625.1 Sinocyclocheilus rhinocerous
AAAAAAGGACAGTTTCTTGTGTACAGAAATGATGAGTATATGGAGTTTGGTGAACTTCTACTCATCTTGATTCATAATGACACATCTGTGTATGTTTTGATGGATATCCACAAAGGCACCTTCCTCTCAGAATACCATCTGTATTCTGTGACAAAGGACAGTCTTGGGTTACAGTGTATCAACATTAATGACCTGCCCGATTTCTATCCTTTGGTATCATACATTCTTGATGGATACCAAGTCATTCCACTAAAACACAGTATTGTGGAAAAATA
>NW_015718615.1:0-275 GCF_001515625.1 Sinocyclocheilus rhinocerous
GTGTTTATGCATTTAAGTCATCATGTTTGTGGTGCAACGCATTAAGTTAGCATTGCTAAATCGTAGCTATCCATAAAACACTAGTTTGAGATGTTTTCACGGCTGAAGAAGACATGCATTGCAAATTATTTCCCAATTAATGCAAATTATGTGCGTCTACGAGTCATGTAAGATGTACAGTTTGCGTTGTCTGTGTTTCGTTGTGAAAGCAAAACTACTTTGTTTGGTCTTGCCAGTGTTCCGGTGAATTCAGTTCCCCTGTTTCCCCTTCGGCA
>NW_015718616.1:0-275 GCF_001515625.1 Sinocyclocheilus rhinocerous
GGTGAAATTAAACTTTAACATCACAGGAATAAATTCTAAATTCAGTTTAGCCATCACAGGAATAAATGATTTTTTTAAAAAGAAAACAGTTATTTTAAATGGTAATATTTCATAATATTACCTTTCTGCTGTATTTTTAATAAAATAAATGCAGTCTTGGTGAGCATAAGCGACTTATTTCAAAAACATAAAAAAAAAAATCTTAATTAGTCCAAACTTTTGACTGGTACTGTTCTATTTAAATACAACATTTTAAATGTCAATTTACAGTATTC
>NW_015718617.1:0-275 GCF_001515625.1 Sinocyclocheilus rhinocerous
AGCAAGGCTAGAGTAATTTTCCTTCGCTGAGTGATTTGTACTCTCAGGAATTCACTGATTACAAAGAGGTAAAATCACTCCTTTGTGTGTGCGTCAAAATGGCCATCTACCTGTCTGCCACTGTTGTCCCAGATTTAAGCCCACAGGACGGGCGATGCATCCTGTGAAACAAGCACAGCAGTAACATGGAGGCGCTAAGGGGCCAAAATTTTAAGCAATGTAGTAAGTGACATCTTCATGGTATTATGCCATTTAAAATTTAGGAGTACAACACA
>NW_015718618.1:0-275 GCF_001515625.1 Sinocyclocheilus rhinocerous
CTGCAATCACCAATATCTATGTTGAGGTCAATCAGCACATCCTTACTTTGCGGTTGCAATGTGGCTGCCTGTGATTCGTGGCAGAGAGCAAATCTCCAGCAATTCCTCCCTGATATTTAGATCTTTGTCCACAAACCTTACACACAATGGCATCAGCTCTACATTACAGGATGTCACCTCATCAGCCATAACTGTATGGGATACATTCATTCATACTTAGAGGAATACATTATACTTTTTCCAAGTAATATACTGTGGTTTATTAGCCTAATTGT
>NW_015718619.1:0-275 GCF_001515625.1 Sinocyclocheilus rhinocerous
TTCCCTATGTCACTTTAGTGACAGCGAGGAGGATTACTTGTCTGTAAAAAGACAGAAATCACAGTCTGAGCGCAAATATGCACATACTGTATGCTTCTGAACCCATTCGGTGGTCGGCCCCTACAACGACTGGCTGGTGCAATCCGGGATTTGTGCTTGCTCTCTCTCCCCATACAAGCACGATACGATGAAACGATACAACCGCTGCCGCACAATGTGCTGTCTGTGTCTTGCGGATATATTGCGTTCCTATCTCGATCGCTATGACCGTAACC
>NW_015718620.1:0-275 GCF_001515625.1 Sinocyclocheilus rhinocerous
CGCTGGGGGGCCTGACCACCCCCCACTGAATGTGATTTTGAGGGGACCCCATAGCAAAACCAGTGCAATGGGCCCAGAATTCCTAGCAACAGCACTGAGTGCAATCATGTTTTCAGGCCCATCTACAGTGTATCAGCTTGTATTTACCCCTATACTCCCTTTTCCTTACTGTAACCAGACTGAAGAATTTTTCTCCACATGGAGGTGGAAGGTTCACAATAGGCCCCCTTACAAACAAGTCACTCTTCTCCAGGCTATAGATGATGCATGCAATG
>NW_015718621.1:0-275 GCF_001515625.1 Sinocyclocheilus rhinocerous
CTTGTTAATAAAGACGCTTATAGCAATTCTAAGTACTTTCGTGCAACTGTAGCTGCAGTATGCATAGCTATTCAGATCGCTAGTTTAGTGAATAACAGCAGCAGCACGCATAGCAAAATTCAGATGCAATGTTAAAAATATTAGCAGCAGTCTGCATGGCAATCCAATTATCATTGTTGTTAATATAGCAGCGGCAGCAGAAAGTACATTTAGTTGCATGAAATGTCAGTGAAAAGATAACGCTTGGATGGTAGTGAACTTTTTTGGTGAAATAG
>NW_015718622.1:0-275 GCF_001515625.1 Sinocyclocheilus rhinocerous
CGTTGTGACAACGTGAATCTATATGAAGTCATCTCACCTTTGGAGGTCTTCATTGACTCAATTACACCATGTGACCGCCTGGAGGCGCTATTGAGACACTTGCTGCTTTGGCATCATATGAAGCAGCTCAATGTCATTCAGTCTCAGGTCAAAGTTGAGCGCACACCCACTGCCTTTACTCTACATTAAACACCACAATTTCCATTTCACGACTCATTTACAATCAAATGCATTCTAAACGACCCTCGTATCATTCAGCAAAAACGCATATATCA
>NW_015718623.1:0-275 GCF_001515625.1 Sinocyclocheilus rhinocerous
TAACATTAACTAATGTTACCTTATTGTAAAGTGTTACCCATTCTTGCTTTAAAATTATTGCAGTTCTTATAACTAAACAAAGAGTTTTGGCTAAAAATGTTGTGATTTACATATCAATATGACGATAATATAAATTATTTTTATATTATTAACTATTATTGTTTATTATAATTGCTATTATTTACTAAATTTATTTTTAGTAATATTTTTATTAATAACTAAAAATCTTAAAACAAAATAAAGAAATATTGTTTTATATATATATATTAATTTAA
>NW_015718624.1:0-275 GCF_001515625.1 Sinocyclocheilus rhinocerous
CTGCATAGTGAATTGACTGAGATTAAGACGTTCACCGGCATAAATATTGCGCAAAGTTTGCACGTTGCTTATGTGATATCCATTTGCACACCTTCACGGTTTAAAACAGAAATATTTCCAACATTGTGACGTAAGCAATCCCCCCCGCCACCCGTATCGAAAACGTACCGAACAGTGACTCCACTGTCGTATCAAACCGACCATGAATTCTGTGAACCGTTACACCCATAATAAATACATATAAATACATTTAGACCACTTAACTTAATGATTGC
>NW_015718625.1:0-275 GCF_001515625.1 Sinocyclocheilus rhinocerous
CTGAAAATATGGAGATAGGAGAGGATCTTTGGCCTTTTTGCCTCTTTATAGGAGCTGCCTGTATAGTATATAAGTACACTTTTATTCAATATGAATGCTGAAAACTGTCATGAAAAGTGACAGTTTCCACAAAAATATTAAGCAGCATGAATATTTTTCTACACTGATAATAACCCCTCCCCCTCCAAAATATAGCCCTATTTTTAAGAAGTACACAATTTTTTTAATGAATACACTCTTAAAAATAAAGGTGCTTTAAAGGTTCTTCACAGCGA
>NW_015718626.1:0-275 GCF_001515625.1 Sinocyclocheilus rhinocerous
TCCAGTAATACACACGCTAACAGATGCACACCCATGCATGCATATACAAATGTCCACCCTTTTTCTCACCCATGCTTTCATGTTGTTTACCAAGCATGAAAATGGGCCTGTTAATGGGAGAGAGAAGAAAAGACAATGCCGCACAATCTGACTATAATAGGAGGGAACCATGGAGACAAGGGCACAAGGAAAAACTTTATATGATCCAATCTTTCCTGTTAGTCAGAGCCCTAGTTGCCCTTCCCTTTAATATGAGCAGGCTTGTACATAACAGA
>NW_015718627.1:0-275 GCF_001515625.1 Sinocyclocheilus rhinocerous
TAATGAAGAGGCCTATGATAGCGAACTCCATGATAACAGTCTCGCAAATAATAAATTAACACTTAACCCTGGAAGTGGAGCTAAAAAAGCAACAGCGATTTCTTCGAGTGCAGATAATCTCACCTGCATTGCTGAATATGAGCAGCAGTCAGCATTCACGACATAGACTATCACGGCAGCCCTTGTTTGGGTGACTTCTGCTCTGATCCGCTGGAGGATAGAAGAGAGAGAGAGAAGGAGAGACGTCTCTTTCTCCTGCTGTAGGGTGTAACAGG
>NW_015718628.1:0-275 GCF_001515625.1 Sinocyclocheilus rhinocerous
CGGTTTCAGTGGGCGGGAACTACAGTCGCAGAGCGGATCCGGGCCACGTCCATGGAAACGAGTGCATGTTTTTTTCTGGAGTTCAGAACAGAAGACATCACAATCGAGGCAGATACAGACTGTACGCTGTTATCCTCAAAAACCTCACCAAGGTATGCCACACCGTGTGATCAAACTGTTTTACTAATAAATGAATTTCTTATTATGTTGTGTACTCGATAACTTAAAGCTTTGGTGTTTTTATTGCTCCTTAGATCGGTGTTGGACTGTAATGT
>NW_015718629.1:0-275 GCF_001515625.1 Sinocyclocheilus rhinocerous
TACATTTAAACTTAATAATCTTAATACATTTTCTTGTAAAAAAAAATATTATTATTCTGTTATTATACTTATACTATTATTATACTTACAAAAATTACACGTTCCTATAAATATTTTAATACAAGCAGAAATATCTTAATACTTGATACAAATATCTAAAACAAATTATTAATATAAATAATGCCGCTTCAAGGTGCCCGGCACTTCCAGGATGCAAGACACCAAGGCCTATAGAGACAGAAAACCACAGACATGTAACAGATCGCCCCCCTCAG
>NW_015718630.1:0-275 GCF_001515625.1 Sinocyclocheilus rhinocerous
TACTGTATTTTGAATATAATATTTTATTATATATTTTTATTATATACTTTTTTATTTTTTGATAAATGTACATATTCATTATTTTTTTCTTATATATATTTTATTATTTTATAATATATATATTATACACACACACATATATATATTTATATATATATATTTAATTATATATTTTTACATTTAAATTACACACATATTTTATATTTTATACAACATATATGTTACAGTATATACAGTCAAACCAACATTTATTCAGACGCCTTCAACATTTCTCA
>NW_015718631.1:0-275 GCF_001515625.1 Sinocyclocheilus rhinocerous
CACTCCTTCGTCTCCTCGTTCCCTCACAGTAGCAGCACCGTGACAATATCAGAGCGCTGCCTTTGTACTTCTGACTGAATTGCCTATAGCAACTTTTTTATGGCTGTTGTTGCTTATTAAATATTCAATAAATAATGTTTTGTATAAATAAAAGTAGTATTTAATAATATTATTTAGTATTGGGAAACAGTGTTTGTGTGTTGGTGATGGTGATTTGTGACAGAGACTACTTTTATGAGTGAGTCAACAGTAAAGACTTTTATATTGAAAGAGAC
>NW_015718632.1:0-275 GCF_001515625.1 Sinocyclocheilus rhinocerous
TTGGAAGTGTTAAAAATGATAGCGGGAATTAAAATCCCTATATGACGTTTTGAAGATTTATGCACAGTATGTGAAGAAACTGTGACTTTATTATTATTTTACATAAACCCACCACATTATGAGATCAAATAGATTTATATGGCTCTTATCAAATGACACAATGTAACAAAAATTTGACTTAAAATTTTTATGGTTCTTCTGTAATTCTGTGGTGCTGATTATTATTGTACTATTTATTTTCACGCAGCATTAATATTTTGGTAAATATTTAGGTC
>NW_015718633.1:0-275 GCF_001515625.1 Sinocyclocheilus rhinocerous
AAAGCCAGGAAATTTCAGTTTTGACAATATGGGACCTTTAAGTGGTCTAAATGTATTTATATGTATATTTATATATTCTGTGAAAGGCGTAGGACCAAGAAATGTTTGTCTAATCAAAACGTTCTGTCCGAGCGTTTTGATTGGCTTTTCTACCTGCCTGTCAACATATGTATTTGCATACATCTGCACTCCCTGTTCGTGCAGACAGGATATGTCATCAGCGCATTCACGTACGCTGTGCAGACAGAGCGAGGATGGCAGACAAACATCAACAA
>NW_015718634.1:0-275 GCF_001515625.1 Sinocyclocheilus rhinocerous
TATATATATATATTAGGGATGTGCATCTCATAACTGAGGCCGATGTGATACGCATCTCGATGCATAGTCAACAATATGATACATTTAATATACATATGAATCAGCTACCAATGCGATTCGATTCACTCCTATTATGATGTAGTGCGATCCGATTTAACAATGCGATTCGATGCAATACAATGAAATGGAAAAAAATATGATTGCTTTTATTTCGTTGGTTAAGTGTCACAAATCCGGTCCATGAACTTCCGTCTGCTCGCCACCAGAGGTCACCC
>NW_015718635.1:0-275 GCF_001515625.1 Sinocyclocheilus rhinocerous
TACTTCTTCTGCAGAATACTTCAGGGCAGAATTTTTCAAGGTCCTTGATGTTGTTAATGTGCAGTTTCAAGAAAGATTTGAGCAAGAGAGTCTGCTTACGATCAGTGCTCTTGAAAAGGTACTATTGACAGGAGAGTCTGATGGTGGTCTATTGGAACAGTATCCAGAATTGCACAGGGCTTCACTGAGGGTGCAGTTAGCAATGTTTAAGTCCAAGTATAATTATCAGTCAACTACTGAGGCTGCAAGCATTCTTCAGAATATGTTGCCAGAAG
>NW_015718636.1:0-275 GCF_001515625.1 Sinocyclocheilus rhinocerous
TAGATTATGTCACACATCATGGCAAACTCACATCCTCCACCAAGCTGGACAGGACAATAATATTATGTTTATGCTTGAGTGGGAATAAGGTTTAAACAGTCCTTCTAGTGAATGCATTTAAATCATTTACCTACCGCAAACCCATTGACAGCAGCAATAACAGGCTTTTTGACCGTTGATACCCTATTCCAATGTGCCAAGAAGTTTCCACCATAGCACTCTTGAAAGGTTCGATTCTGCATCTCTTTAATATCAGCTCCAGCTATGAAAGCAAA
>NW_015718637.1:0-275 GCF_001515625.1 Sinocyclocheilus rhinocerous
CAAAATTGTGCTTAAGCAATCGTAAAAAACTGTAATCTGACAACATGCCCCGCTATAGAGAGCAACGTGTGTTATATGAACAGGGAAAATGTAAGTTTTGTATCAATAACAAAATTAAAGAAGTGTCTTTCAAAACATTATCCAGGATTTGTCAAGTTACACATGTTTTGGAAAGATTTAAACCGGTTTATTTCATCAATATCGCAATTGTTTTATCACTGTATCTACTCAAGATTATTTTGGAAAGATTTAGAAATCTAAAAATAATCGAAAAC
>NW_015718638.1:0-275 GCF_001515625.1 Sinocyclocheilus rhinocerous
TCACATTTCTCTGTTACTACTAGTCCAGTAGTGACAGTTACTGTAGCATTACTGGTAACAAACTGTGGCCGAACTATCTGAAACTTGTTACCGTGTAAACTATTACAGTTTTACTAGGAACTATTGGGTAGTAGTGCTTATGACTACTACCCTCTCCAATTTTTATAGTACTTATTTTTTAAACGCTTTTTGTCTTTTGTTATACACACCAAGCCAATTGCTTATAGTATTAACATTTTGATGTTTTATAGCTTTATTTGTTAACGTTTTATAAG
>NW_015718640.1:0-275 GCF_001515625.1 Sinocyclocheilus rhinocerous
AATCTGGAGGATGAGGAAGGTGATGAAGATCAGGGTCAGAACAACTTGGAAAACGAGCGCAGGGCGAAAGACACCGAGACGGTGGCGGCTCCCGCTCCTGCTGGTGCTGCTTCAGACTCTGAGGTTGAGGGCTCGCGGTCACGGCAGAAACCTACGGCTAAAAAGAAAGGTGGCCGAAAGGGTGCGTCTGACTCAGAGGACGATGAAGATGGTGGTGCGAAGAAGGGTGAAGGAGCGGGTGACAATGATGAATCAGACGATGATTCTCAAGCCGC
>NW_015718641.1:0-275 GCF_001515625.1 Sinocyclocheilus rhinocerous
AAACAATTCATCCATCAATACACTAATATTTCTAAATAATATTACTTTTACCTTATTGATGGGGTTGTTTTTGTAATACAAAATCTTGGGAAACACTATTCTAAAGCATAATAAATACTTTCTTTGTGTCCCAAACAGTCGCTGTGTGTGTTGCTCAGTTGAATTTGGAGGCAGCTGATGGAGAAAATGTTACCATATCCTTCAAAACTGCTGGACTGGAGAGAGCCGATCAAGTGAAGATAACTTTTACAAGAGGATGTAAGAAAAATCTTATT
>NW_015718642.1:0-275 GCF_001515625.1 Sinocyclocheilus rhinocerous
TCTAACATTTTTTAAATGTTTCAGAATGTTCTGAAAACATTCAAATGTAACATTTCCATAATCTTTGCAAAATAAACGTTCAGTAAACAAATAATATTTTTAAATGACTTAGTGGTAGCATTAGCAAAAGGTTCTCAGAGCTTATTTTTTTAGCTAAGCTGCTGGTTTTAAAACAGTGTCAGATTAATTAATGCATCTGCAACATTTTGGTAGTGACCGCGTTATAAATTTGCAGTTTTCTTCAGAGATGGGAGTGTATTTTATGGGAGCGTAAT
>NW_015718643.1:0-275 GCF_001515625.1 Sinocyclocheilus rhinocerous
TAGTTTAACTGTACAGCAGCATTTTTGTCCACGTGTGTTGCCATATTTTCTACAAGCGGAAACCGATAGCACGGATATTACATCATCGATAGGCAACAATGAACAGAGTGAAATGATATCGCTCATCAGCCACAGGCCAAGTGTAATCACAGCCATGCTTATACAGAGCCATATCGCACGGCCATGAGAGTGATATTGTCTTTATACAACAGTTTGGCAGCACAAGTGTGTAAATGAATAAGAAAAAACAACGGAGTGCCTTAAAAAAAAAAAAA
>NW_015718644.1:0-275 GCF_001515625.1 Sinocyclocheilus rhinocerous
CGTCACCGCAGATTGCATTTAATTTACCCTCACCTCAAACAGCTTTATGATATGTGTATTATTATTTTTTTAAATATTTAAAACAGCCCAAGCATGCCCTTATACATATAGAATGCTCAATCAAATAAACGTTCAAATTCAGCACTTTGCAAGGGTTCTGCCAGTAGTGGGCGCTCATGCAACGTAATCAATGACTTACATCAGAGTAGGGCTGCACGATTATGACAAATATCACAATTGTCGATTATTCCCTTGAAATTGTAATTGCGATTATT
>NW_015718645.1:0-275 GCF_001515625.1 Sinocyclocheilus rhinocerous
TCTTGCTGTCTGACTCACACCTGAAGCGTGCGCACAAGCCGCATCGGACATCTTGTGCTCTCTTCAGTTTTCTGTGTGCGCCGCCGCACACACACAGAGACGCGTTTCCGACTCCGCGAACACAGAGTTGATTTGTCTTTCGCATCTTCTTATGTTTGAACAGACACATACACTCATTGTTATGTCACAATTATGTCAAAATACCCGTCTCGACAATCATTCTTGTAAATGCAGTCAGTTATGTTTTAAATTAATGTAAACAGCTGAGAAAGAAA
>NW_015718646.1:0-275 GCF_001515625.1 Sinocyclocheilus rhinocerous
TCTGCGCAGCTGCTGCAGCTCCTGCTCGTACATCAGCCGCTGTCGCTCCAGAGCCGAGCGCTTCTCCTCCTCATGCCTGCGCTCCAGAGAGTGAAGCACCGACTGCAGCGGCTCTGAGACACATATTTCACTGATAAAAATTCAACCAATAAGAATAAGTATACACTTTTTTTGTACTATATATATATGATTTCAAATAGACTTTATCTTCCTTTGTGTATTAAGATCCCATCTAATGCTGTTGTTCTTTATATATGTGACCCTGGACCACAAAA
>NW_015718647.1:0-275 GCF_001515625.1 Sinocyclocheilus rhinocerous
TATGATTCCCTCCTGACACTCAACCTATCATGTAAGCTGTCTTCTGTCTCCTTTTCTTTGTTCTTGCTTTCTCTCTCTCTCTCTCTTTCTATATTCTCTATAGATTCTCTCTATATATTTCAATTTGAGATGAAATGCATTATATTTCTCGCTTTCTTCTCCTTGTTACCCTTCCTATTACAGTTTCAGTCCAATTCAATGTCTCTCTTCTCTCCTTCTCACACACACACACACACACAAACACACACTCACGCACAAACACACACTCACATAAC
>NW_015718648.1:0-275 GCF_001515625.1 Sinocyclocheilus rhinocerous
GGAGGTTTCATCTAATCCATGAGTTCCAAACCAGCACACAGTTGTCACTGTTGATTGATAATTGTTGTGAAAATTGATTGATATTAATGTATTGTTACATGCTTCTTGACATTGTTACATGTTTCCTACCATACGCTCATATTTCATCATATGTTTATTTATTCATTTTTTAATTTATTCCTTAATTTTTTAAAAACCTTAAGTTTTTTTTTTTCATTTTGTAATTTTACTTATGTTATTTATTTCGGTTTATAATGAAGTTTATAATAATTACC
>NW_015718649.1:0-275 GCF_001515625.1 Sinocyclocheilus rhinocerous
TTCTATGCATTTAAACTTGGGAAATTCATAAGTCACACATAGTTGTAGGTTGATTTTCAACCTCTTGAAGGAATAGTTCAACCAAAAAGGAAAATGTACTCACCCCAGGCCATCCAAGATGTTGAGTTTGTTTCAATATCTTCTTTAATCCACTCAACCCCAGTCCCTCAGCTAATATCTTGTGAAGCGAAAAGCTGCATGTTTGTAAGAAACAAATCCAGCAAGGCGTGTTAACTTTAAACCATTGCTTTTGGGTAAAATGCCTGTCTATAATC
>NW_015718650.1:0-275 GCF_001515625.1 Sinocyclocheilus rhinocerous
ACTTTTATTCAGCAAGGATGCATTATATTGATCAAAAGTGACAGTGAAGACATTTATAATATTATAAAATATTAATATTTTAAATAAATTCAGTTCTTTTAAATTTTCATCAAAGAATCCTAAAACATGTTTATCAGTTTCCACAAAAATATTAAGCAGCACAACTGTTTTGAACATTAATAATAATAAATGTATCATTGGCATCAAATCAGCATATTATATATGATTTTTGAAGGATCACGTGACACTAAAGACTGGAGTAATGATGCTGAAAA
>NW_015718651.1:0-275 GCF_001515625.1 Sinocyclocheilus rhinocerous
GGGTGAAGATTCCATGTTTGCCAGCTAAAGCGATATATGCAGCACATTGTGTATTATATAGATGCTGTAATGCATTTAACTGTTAGATATTCCACTGCGGCCCAAATCAATGCCTCAACATTTAAAGCATTTTTATTTAAAGCTCTGTATTTGCTATTTCCTATTATAAATGACATTTAAAACAAATTTTAATGTATTACCAAGCATTGCTCACATTTTTGATTAAGACGATATTTGCATTTCAAAGCACCTTTCACATTTTAAAACTTGTTAAA
>NW_015718652.1:0-275 GCF_001515625.1 Sinocyclocheilus rhinocerous
GGGTGAAGATTCCATGTTTGCCAGCTAAAGCGATATATGCAGCACTTTGTGTATTATATAGATGCTGTAATGCATTTAAATGTTAGATATTCCACTACGGCCCAAATCAATGCCTCAACATTTAAAGCATTTTTATTTAAAGCTCTGTATTTGCTATTTCCTATTAGAAATGACATTTAAAACAAAGTTTAATGTATTACCAAGCATTGCTCACATTTTTGATTAAGACAATATTTGCATTTCAAAGCACCTTTCACATTTTAAAACTTGTTAAA
>NW_015718653.1:0-275 GCF_001515625.1 Sinocyclocheilus rhinocerous
TTAATCCAGTGTTATATGAACAGGTGAGTATAAAGAAACTGATGTGTATTATCATTTAATGGACAGCAGTAACTGCATTAAAAAAGACTGTGACTGCAGTATTTTTCAGTATTTTGACGTTGAAACTCCAGCAGCTGGTGTGTGAATGATCATATAATATTAAACAGATTCACTCTGGTTGAGTTATTTTGTCTGTTAACTAACTATTTATTATTTTCTATGACTGTAGATCAAAGACGCTGGACGTGACTGTAATCCAGAGGACACAGACACAG
>NW_015718654.1:0-275 GCF_001515625.1 Sinocyclocheilus rhinocerous
ATCTTCACGATCCTGATGTAACGAATATGGCATCTGAGGTGAACTTGTTTATTTATTTTGTCATTTTGCCTTATTTAATGTTTGATTAATTAAAAGTTCTGTTCACACTCGGGGTTCCAATCCGCATTTTTGCACATGAGCACTCAAAAACGGCGCTGATTTTTGACATGCTAAAATCTATAGATTAGCCTACACATATTTATATTTAAATTGAATGAACTAGGCCTATATAGGCTACTGCATTGTTTGCTTATGTCCATGACAATTTTAGCCCA
>NW_015718655.1:0-275 GCF_001515625.1 Sinocyclocheilus rhinocerous
TTAGTACAAAGTAACTGGGATAGGTTTTTACAACAATATAAAAATTTTATTTTTTTATTACATTTAATTAAAAATAAAATCAAATAAACAATAAAAAGTATTTCGTACAAAGTGACTTGGATAAGGATAGATTTTATAAAAAAAATTTTTTTCGTTCTACAAAAAGTAAAATAAAATTTGTTTGATAGACTCACCTTATAAATAACTAAAAAAAATAGTTCAAAGTGACCTGGATAAGGAGGGTTTTTATAACATAAAACATAATTAATTATGAA
>NW_015718656.1:0-275 GCF_001515625.1 Sinocyclocheilus rhinocerous
GGACTAAACAGCAGCCGCTGGCTTACACTGGTCACGTTAACGAGTATGTCTAAAAGACCGATTTTACTTCCAAGTTTTAAGTAAGCATGCAAAGATGAAACAATACACTTTTACAAGGCTAGTTAACTGAAATGAAATGAGGAACAATAACGCGCATCATACGCCCACAGCGGGTTATGATTGGTCGATGGACAGGCTCAAATCTGATTGGCTAAATAGTACGCGTGTCCCGCGTGGGAGGAGTTCGCTGCCAGGAAAGTCTCGAAAATACACAC
>NW_015718657.1:0-275 GCF_001515625.1 Sinocyclocheilus rhinocerous
TAAAATAAAATATTATCAATATAAAAATAAAGTGGTATTTTATCAATAAAATAAGTTTATTTTATTTTAAGTTTAAATAAGTTTATTTTCAATTCTATATATTTAAATTTATTTAGTTTAATTTATTAAGTTTATTTTAAGTAACTTAAATGGTTTTAGTTTCAGTTAACTATAATAACCCTGTTTTTTGGTATATTTGCGCTATGCCACAAATATACTTATTTTTCTGGTATTCAATGATAAATGCTAAGTTTAGTGTTTCTTGAATTGTACCA
>NW_015718658.1:0-275 GCF_001515625.1 Sinocyclocheilus rhinocerous
TTAGTACAAAGTAACTGGGATAGGTTTTTACAACAATATAAAAATGTTATTTTTTTATTACATTTAATTCAAAATAAAATCAAATAAACAATAAAAAGTATTTCATACAAAGTGACTTGGATAAGGATAGATTTTATAAAAAATTTTTTTTTCGTTCTACAAAAAGTAAAATAAAATTTGTTTGATAGACTCACCTTATAAATAACTAAAAAAAATAGTTCAAAGTGACTTGGATAAGGAGGGTTTTTATAACATAAAACATAATTAATTATGAA
>NW_015718659.1:0-275 GCF_001515625.1 Sinocyclocheilus rhinocerous
AACAACAGAAACTTGTTGATAGAGGTAAATTAATAAACCATAATTCATTATGTGATTCCAGAAGATTCAAGAACTTTATGTTCTTCAATAAAAATGTTATTATGGGGGGAAATGTGATTTCAGTCTACATCTTGATTGTAGCTCTTTGTAGTATTTTAGATGTTCCACCTGTGTGTCCCTCCCAGAAGTCTTCATATGAAATCTACACCACTGGTCTGTATTAAGAAAGATTGAAAGCACTTTATTTACTGCAGTATGAGGAAGCTTTAGTTTCC
>NW_015718660.1:0-275 GCF_001515625.1 Sinocyclocheilus rhinocerous
TTCATCTTTACTGAACTGTCTTTCTCATCATCGAATGATATCAGATAAGGCTTTCACGTTTATTTCAACTCATGTGCTCAACTCATGCGTTGTTACTGTTGTTTTATATCAGGCAGCTTAAGTTTCAAGGACCGTAAGTATTTACAGCCGAGCCGTATAGTTTATTTTCTCTTATATGCTCTTTCTTTTTCAAGCATTCACTGTTGGTGAATAATTAATTGATATATATATATTAGGGTTGGGCGATGTCTACAAAATTGGCATCGGACGATGTC
>NW_015718661.1:0-275 GCF_001515625.1 Sinocyclocheilus rhinocerous
TTTTTTAAAGAAAACAAGCAGTTAGTAAATGAATAGAGTGCAAGTTGCATAAAATTGACACACTATTTTCCTATTTAATGCTGTAAAGTTGCTTTGAGACAATCTGTATTGTTAAAAGCGCTATGTAAATAAATACAGGTGATAAGTCTAAAAGGGGAAAGTTTTTTTATTTTTTTATTAAAGAATAGAATTAGAATAAAGAGTGCTAGAGTTAGCGGGTCAAATAAAGATGGAACAGATGTGTTTTTAGCCAATTCTTGAAGATGGCTAAGGAC
>NW_015718662.1:0-275 GCF_001515625.1 Sinocyclocheilus rhinocerous
TCCAAGAATGACATGGACTATTTTTTTTTTTTTTATCAATGATTTGATTATACAATTTGTACTTTCTGATGTGACATAATTTGCAAATGTGTGGCACACATTTAGGTCAACATGTAAATCAAAAAATATTCTAATAATGAGAATAACTTTTCAGATTTTAATTTTAAAAACAGAGACATTGTTGTCCGTCAAACCTCCAAACATTTGGTATCTCTGAAAAGTCCAAAATGTCTCTTAAAGGGGTCATATGATGCGATTTAATTTTTTCCTTTCTC
>NW_015718663.1:0-275 GCF_001515625.1 Sinocyclocheilus rhinocerous
TTCTCTCGTAAACTTATTTAATTGCTAACAAAAATATTGTTCCCTTGCAAAACATTGCCGTTCTTTCACAGAAGTATGGCGTTTTCCCAAGAAATCTTTCAACGCTCTCACAAAACATTTGCATTTCCTGATAAGCATGGCATTCTCCCAAGAAACTTTGCGTTAGCTCGTAAATATTGCGTTGCCCCGGGAAACTTTGCATTCCCTCACAAAGCATTTGCGTTCATTCCCAAAAATATTGTGTTCTGTCTCAAAACATTTGTGTTCATTCGCAA
>NW_015718664.1:0-275 GCF_001515625.1 Sinocyclocheilus rhinocerous
TTCTCTCTCTTTCAGCCATTCTGCAAGGTCTCGTCCACTGAATGGAGATACAGCAAAGTTTCTTCATGAGTCTCAACTTGTACTTGTAACAGTTTTGCTTCCTTTCCAGGATTTTATCATGAAATGCAGCAAAAGTCAGAGCAGGAGAGTCTTTCAGAAGATCAATGCATTTCATCTCAGCTGTATTTAAACTCTCAATCACTGATTTAGTTTCTAACATTAGATCCATACTGATGTCCTTCTGAAGTTTTGAAGCTTTCGAGTAAAGTTTGTCT
>NW_015718665.1:0-275 GCF_001515625.1 Sinocyclocheilus rhinocerous
TTCGAGTGTCTTCTTCATGGCTCTACACCTGTCACCTGTACGCCGCGGGGTAGAAGAGGAGCACGAGGACGGGGATAATTCAACTGTGTCTATCTTTATCTTTAAGTGAACACTGATTTCAATCTGCGGCGCAGAGGAGGGAACCTCTTCACATAATCGATGAGTGTTTATCCACGTCTGAGTTGACTAGCTGTTCAAACACGGCGACTGAATCTAATGAAGTGGCTCTGTGTTATTCAGGAGCCTAATCTATGACTAACAGTGCATTTTGAATG
>NW_015718666.1:0-275 GCF_001515625.1 Sinocyclocheilus rhinocerous
TTCAGAGAACATTCAAAAGTAACATTCCCATAATGTTTGCAAAATAATACAATGGAATTTTCTTTTAACGTTCACATGTTTTCAAAACATTTAAAAAACTGTATGTTTTGAACGTTCAGAGAACATTCAGAAATAATGTTCCCGTTCGATACTTCACTCGTACTGCGTTGCTAGACACTTATGGGGAAAAACTCCTTTTTCTCTGAGGACTGAAGCCTTTACAATCACGTAGTGTAACTGCACGGCCATTGGTTTGTGCAGTAAATAAAAAACGA
>NW_015718667.1:0-275 GCF_001515625.1 Sinocyclocheilus rhinocerous
TCGACAAGGGTTCGAGTCCGTCTTCAGCCGAACTCGCATTTCTTCCTTTTCTCATCACAAGTAGAAATCAACTGCCTAATGAGTGTTTAGTAACAATTTTTTTCTCGAAATTTAACAACTTTTTTCTCGTAATTTAATGTGTTTATGAGTTTATTCTCAATTTTATTTTGACTTTTTCTCGAAATTTAATGACTTTAATCTTGAGCTGGTTTTTTTTTTTATTATTGCTTGGCCCTAATCCTCTTCAACATAGCATAGCATAACATAACATAACA
>NW_015718668.1:0-275 GCF_001515625.1 Sinocyclocheilus rhinocerous
TTCACGTACATGCTTTAAGGCAGATAGCAACAAATATAACAAATACAACAAATAAGTATTTATTTATTTAAAAAAGCATTTATTACTTATAATGTTCATTTCAACATTTACTAGTGAATTATTAACATCAAAAGTTGTATCTGTCAACATTATTTAAAGAAATCAGCTATAATGAACTAACAAGTTGTTTTTTTATAAGGAAGCCTGTTTCCGTCACTGAATAAAAAATAAAAAAAGGTGATTGCAACTTTTTATCTCACAATTCTGACTTTTTT
>NW_015718669.1:0-275 GCF_001515625.1 Sinocyclocheilus rhinocerous
TTTATAACAACCGCACTGTATGTCTTTTGATAAATACCGCCAAATATGTTTTTTTGATAATGTGTTGTGCTTGGTTTTTCCTCATTTTCTCCGCTAATAAAAAGCGGCACAGTGGCCATTGTAACATGGATATGTTTTTATTTTATTTATATATATATTTTTTGTAAATGTATTATGGAATCCCGGCTAATAGGTAACGTTCTTAGAATGAATAAACATTCTTCCAGTAACGTTAATTGCTCTTTAATTATGTTCTCATCACTTATGCATTTTAT
>NW_015718670.1:0-275 GCF_001515625.1 Sinocyclocheilus rhinocerous
AGACCTGATTAAAAAAAAAGTTTTCCTGTCGTGTGTGTGTGTATGTGTGTGTGTGTATGTGTGTGTGTATGTGTGTATGTGTGTACAGTAAGTGATTTTAACACACGTGGACGACGCCACGCTGCCAGATTCAGCATCTGATGGGAGAACGGCTGAACCGCTGGGATCAGATCCCAAATGAAATTAATCATTTGCATATGCCGAGAGCCGCTGCTATTCCCAGAATAAACTTCAATAATTCAGCAGCAGCTCTTTCCTGGCCGCTCCTCCGTCCT
>NW_015718671.1:0-275 GCF_001515625.1 Sinocyclocheilus rhinocerous
TTTATAACAACCGCACTGTATGTCTTTTGATAAATACCGCCAAATGTGTTTTTTTGATAATGTGTTGTGCTTGGTTTTTCCTCATTTTCTCCGCTAATAAAAAGCGGCACAGTGGCAATTGTAACATGGATATGTTTTTATTTTATTTATATATATATTTTTTGTAAATGTATTATGGAATCCCAGCTAATAGGTAACGTTCTTAGAATGAATAAACATTCTTCCAGTAGCGTTAATTGCTCTTTAATTATGTTCTCATCACTTATGCATTTTAT
>NW_015718672.1:0-275 GCF_001515625.1 Sinocyclocheilus rhinocerous
ACTTTCCTTAGAAACCTATAATGGAGAGATGGACGCATTCGACTTTCCAGAATTGGAATTTACAGCTGAGACTGAAAGCTGGGAAGAAACTGATGGTGGACTATTATCTTTTAAGACACCTCAGTTGGGAGTCTTCAGCAATACAGGAAAAAAAATCACTGTATACATTGTGTGTCAAGATACTGCATCTTCATGCTCTTACAAACGTAAAGGAGTCTAAATGGCAAGAGGTGTTTGGATTAGGTGCTTCCCCCAAGGGCAGCTGGAGGACCTTG
>NW_015718673.1:0-275 GCF_001515625.1 Sinocyclocheilus rhinocerous
TTTATAGGAATGTCTCAAATGATTTTTTGTCTATAGAATGAACGTCAGTGGAGTCCAAAACCACATTAGACCACACTTCTATTGTATGGAACACTGACGCATTTTTCAAAATTCTCTTTTGTGTTCCAAAGAAGAAAGTCATAAAGGTTTGGAAAAACATGATGAATAAATAATGATAATTTTTTTTTTTTTTTGAGTGAACTATGCATTTAAAAAAAACTAAAAACCTATTTCATGTTCAATGCATCCTTCTTACATAAATACATTTTCTAGCA
>NW_015718674.1:0-275 GCF_001515625.1 Sinocyclocheilus rhinocerous
TTTATTAATGTTAACTTATACAACCTTACTGTAAAGTGTTACCATAAAATAAAAATTTTCTTCATTCATTTTAATATTTAAAAATATTAAAATGAATGCTAGTGTTTATTTGTCACAGAGAAAAACAACATTAGATTGAGTGCATTGCATGTTGGGATACAGTATTCTATGCAGTGCACTCAACTGCATACTGCATACTGCATATTTTGTTAAATGCATTCAGAAAATACGCATACTACACACAATCTTAATACTGCATCCTGCAAAAATAGCAG
>NW_015718675.1:0-275 GCF_001515625.1 Sinocyclocheilus rhinocerous
TTTCAGCTGGAAACTGTATGCTTGTAGAGTACAGGTAAGTTTTGTAGTTTTGCAAAAAAATTTAAAATATTTTAAAAGTAAGTTTTTTTGATTAAGTATGTATTGGAATTTTTTAATTTTTTTATGTATTGGTCTCCTTTACTTCCTTTATTCAA
This sequence comes from Sinocyclocheilus rhinocerous, assembly GCF_001515625.1. Lineage (NCBI taxonomy): Eukaryota > Metazoa > Chordata > Actinopteri > Cypriniformes > Cyprinidae > Sinocyclocheilus > Sinocyclocheilus rhinocerous. The sequence continues at coordinate 156 of NW_015718675.1, forward strand.
TTTTCTGTTGTAGAGAAAAAAATAACGCTCAATAACACGTCCTGTGCTGACCTCTAAAGACACCAAGGCTGTGTCTCCCGCCCCTGTTAGCGGTTAGCATGATGACAACTACCCCTCCAC
>NW_015718676.1:0-275 GCF_001515625.1 Sinocyclocheilus rhinocerous
GGTTTCTCTGCGTGTGATGTTTCTGCATTTGTGTGGTTGAGAGAGTGTGAGAAAGAGCCAGAGGGCAGACTTTCCATAGATAATAAAAGGTTAATTTAGTAGGGGGAAAAAAAACCAAGGAAATAGTTTTTCTTTTTTTTTTTAGCTATAGTTTTTTATTTATTTGCTTGGCCAATCTGTTTGTGGGTTTTGACTTTTTGCTGTTGTAGGATGTTGTTGACTGAAATCAACTGAAATGTAATGCAGTCGACAGACCTACACTGTAAAAAAAATTC
>NW_015718677.1:0-275 GCF_001515625.1 Sinocyclocheilus rhinocerous
TTTTAGTGCAATTTAGCACCATTTTTTTTTTTTTAGAGTAACCAAATTACTCAATCTTGCTTCTGTTTTAAAGACATTTACTGTGTAATAATATCAAGAAGTGGGCAAACAGGTTTCATATACGAACATATGTAAAGTTTGAGGAAGTACTGCATTGAAAAAGTGGTAAACTAGAAATAAGATCTAAATTAACTGGTTTTAAGTCAGAAATATTATTTCACATCACTCAATCAACGTAAATACATCTATACCAAACAAATCTTTACGTGTTCACA
>NW_015718678.1:0-275 GCF_001515625.1 Sinocyclocheilus rhinocerous
TTTTTTTTTTTTTTTTTTTTTGAAAGCATACAATATTTAAAAGCATTTGAGAATAGAACAATAGCCGAAGGAGATTCCCTGTGAAAGTCTGGGTAAAAGGCTAACCACCATATGTGGTAGGACAGCAAGTATTGTTGTGTCTGATTATATTAAATATGGGTAATAAATATACTGAAACATAGGCCATTAATGGAAATCTGTTTGCCAATATTGGATAGTTCATTGTTTCCACCTATTTTGGATTTAGGTCACTATCTTGCATTAATTTAAATAGA
>NW_015718679.1:0-275 GCF_001515625.1 Sinocyclocheilus rhinocerous
CTTTCCATTCCAGGAACTTCTGAAAAACTTCATCTTTCCGCTTCAGAACATAAACCCATACATAGTGAGTATTTTCATCAATGAATGTCAGGAAGTATTCAGCTCCACTCAAAGATTTTGCATTCATTTTCCCGCATACATCACTGTGCACTAAGCCAAGTGGTTCAACAGCCCTTTTGTGATTACTAGTTGTGAACTTACTGCGATGATGCTTTCCTTCAGCACACGATTCACAGAAGTCTATGTCTTTTGACACATCAAAGTCAAAGCCATTA
>NW_015718680.1:0-275 GCF_001515625.1 Sinocyclocheilus rhinocerous
CAAAAAATCTTTGGTTCATGTGTATTGTATCCAAGCATTTGGAAAGTGTTAAGTGTTTTGAAAAATGATCATCGGTTGTGAATTGATGTGTCTAGAGTTTTGAAAAATGACATGAAGTTTCTGTTATCAGTGCAAAAATGCTTGTAAAAAAACTGTAACATAATTAAGGAAGTTGATAAAAATCTTTTCAATTTTATTTGGAGAAACAGATCTCATTATATTAAAAAATTTACTTTAATTCGGTTTGCAATGGAGGCTTGAATGTGCTTGATTTC
>NW_015718681.1:0-275 GCF_001515625.1 Sinocyclocheilus rhinocerous
TTTTTTGTGATACAAGAAAGTCTTAATTATGATTTCAGCAAGTCTTAAATTTGGGGATGGAAAGACAAGAATTGTCATATAGCTTAATGTGATGATTAAACTTCAAAAGGCCATGATTTCATTAAATAAACATGATCGCTAATAATTGATAAACGGTTTAAGGCTGAAATGTGAAGTTTGTTTTGTAAAACTTTGTTTTTGTGAAAACCTGTATATGAACTGTAAATCATGCTTTTTACAGTCTTAGAGTTCAATATGTAACCATAGACATTGCC
>NW_015718682.1:0-275 GCF_001515625.1 Sinocyclocheilus rhinocerous
ACAGGAATGAAATACCTTAGGAAACTCCTGAGTCAATAGCGCATTGCTTTTTGATACACATGGTATATCAACTACTTCAGGAAGACAAGACACCTTACTTCCAGCTAAATCATTACCAAGGATGAGAGAAATGCCCTTCAGTGGCAACTGAGATTGTATGGCTATTTTAACTAACCCAGTCACAAGATGAGAACGCAAATATATCTCGTGGAGCGGAACCCTAACTACCCCAAGTTCAATTCCTTGAACTAGGACATCTGAACCACAGCTGGACT
>NW_015718683.1:0-275 GCF_001515625.1 Sinocyclocheilus rhinocerous
TTGTAATAAAGACAGAAACAAAGCAAAACACAAAACATCTTGTGATGCTCAGTGTGTTATTGCATCTCGTCTGGTTAAGTCACACTGTTAGTGTCACGATTAATACAGTAAGTGACATTTATCATAACTTTAAAACTTGTACACAGCTAATGTATCAAAACAAGAGAAGCTAAACTCTGAATTACACATTAAAAAAGCACGCAGAAATGAATTACTCTCAATCAGAAAAGGGTTTATTTTATTATTAACCAGATCTAAGCACTGAGATAAAGAAA
>NW_015718684.1:0-275 GCF_001515625.1 Sinocyclocheilus rhinocerous
TTGTAGCTCAGATAAAATTTTAATAAAGGTTCATTTGTGTGCAGGGCAACATGAAAAGTCGAATACCGCCTAGGCAAGGTTCAGTTGGTGCCACCACAGTGCGACCACACCTGACCTCTGACTAGTTCTCTCACAGACACTGGCCTCCAAAGTTTTCCCATATTAAAGCTACACCTATTAGAGCACAGAGGCTAAACTTTATCTGTGGGGGGTCTCTATGATGTCCCTTTCTTCTTGCCTTAAACAGCACTCTTTATTCCATAGGGCAGGGCTTA
>NW_015718685.1:0-275 GCF_001515625.1 Sinocyclocheilus rhinocerous
TCCACAAGTAATCCATACGACTCCAGTCCATCTATTAACGTCTTGTGAAGTGAACAGATAAATGTTTGTAAGAAACAAATCCATCATTATGGCATTTTAGTTTTAAACCGTCACTTTTGGCCAAAATACCAGTCCATTATCAATAATAATGCTTCCTCCAGTGAAAAAGTCCATCCCCTGTTGTGCTCTCACATCAAAATCCACCAGCGTATTGGTTTAGAACCGTTTTGAAACAGTGTTTGATCTGTGCATATTTCTCTCCTGATTCAGACGAG
>NW_015718686.1:0-275 GCF_001515625.1 Sinocyclocheilus rhinocerous
GAGAGAGAGAGAGAGAGCCGCTGCGGACCTCAAGCAATCCAATTCATCAATTAATGCTGATCGTGATTAATTTCTTCAGGATTCTGTGATGAACAAAGTGCAATTAACGGTATTTAGCCTATTTGAAATCATCTGTAACATTGTAAATGTCTTTACTGTCACTTTTGATCAGATCAATTCGATTTGTCATCAATTAGCTAATGTTGACATTTAGGAAAAACTGTCTTCTACTAGATTAAAAATGTAAAATAATAATAATAATAACAACAACAACA
>NW_015718687.1:0-275 GCF_001515625.1 Sinocyclocheilus rhinocerous
CACTTGCAAGGCGATCAAATCCTTGTTTTAATACTGACCAAACATTTCATTCAAATATCCACTTAATTTCTCGAGATAGAAATGCTACAGCCTCTATAATTTCACTAATTAACCATGTTTTTATCCTAGTAAAACTGCTTAATTTTCTTCTGTGTGATTTCTGAATGCTTGAGACTATAACTCAATCAGACAACTTGTTACGATTCGTTATGTTTGTATATTAATGTGTTTGTTTCCCACTAGATCTTGATTGGTCTCCCTTTCTGTCACTCATC
>NW_015718688.1:0-275 GCF_001515625.1 Sinocyclocheilus rhinocerous
CACAACAACAACAGAACGTTGTGCTTTTGTAAAATAACGAAAGCAAACATTATTAGGTCTCTGTGAACTTGAGCGGGTAAAAATTTTTTACAATTAAATCTATTTTTTTTTAAAAAGGCACAGAAACTCCGTGTTTGCCTCACCGACATGAAAAATATATCTATAGATAGCGAATTGTCTAATTTTAAATGAACCAATTCAAATGTAAAACAAATATTTTTAGATTATGCAATCCGTATGAAACGTGCACGTCCACTGTGGAGATCGCTGCAGCC
>NW_015718689.1:0-275 GCF_001515625.1 Sinocyclocheilus rhinocerous
TGAAAAGATTCATATACAGACGACAACGTTGTCAAAATGATCCCTGTTCACAAAAACAACTAAAAACCAAGTACAGTACAAAACCCAGTATAGGTCAAAAACTCCACCCTCTCCATTTAAATGAATGGGATGTAAGCCCCCCAAAAAAATTACACTTTTACACTTCATTTTACATTACGTTTCCATCATTTTATTTAGGTAGTTCTTATCATGCTGGATATATATATACGTACTCAAGTTCCAAATGAATCACTACTGCACAGATACGGCCTCCA
>NW_015718690.1:0-275 GCF_001515625.1 Sinocyclocheilus rhinocerous
TGAATGTGAAATTACTTCTAAAACACTTTCTGTACAATCACAGGCTAACAGTAAATTATGTGACTTTTTTGTAATAAATACTGGTGAAGTATTAATGGCTAATAATTAACGATATTCAAAATATGATATGATATTTGATTCAGTTGAATAATTACAGGAATACTAAAGGCGATTGATACGTCTGCATTATAGCTTCCTGCCAGATGTAAATAAAAAAAAATAAAATGTTCATTTAAAATGAACTTGATTAAAGATTGAAGTACTGCTCTTTTTTT
>NW_015718691.1:0-275 GCF_001515625.1 Sinocyclocheilus rhinocerous
TTGGAAGTGTTAAAAATGATAGCGGGAATTAAAATCCCTATATGATGTTTTGAAGATTTATGCACAGTATGTGAAGAAACTGTGACTTTATTATTATTTTACATAAACCCACCACATTATGAGATCAAATAGATTTCTATGGCTCTTATCAAATGACACAATGTAACAAAAATTTGACTTACAATATTTATGGTTCTTCTGTAATTCTGTGGTGCTGATTATTATTGTATTATTTATTTTCACGCAGCATTAATATTTTGGTAAATATTTAGGTC
>NW_015718692.1:0-275 GCF_001515625.1 Sinocyclocheilus rhinocerous
AGTTTTCTATACATATTGTTTAACTTCTGCTGAATCTGGAGCAAGGAGTAGGTCATTTTTAAAGCATCTGTTTTTTTCTCTCACTCGGAGCATGTTTCTCTCACTAGTGAGTGGGACGCTGGAGCTGTAAGACCTGAGTGGAAACATTAGAGAAATCAGACTCCGTTCCCAAATACGTGTGATACCCAGAGCTGCATGCTGTAAGTTCATTTGTGACAATAAAATGTGCATGCCATGGTACAACAGTAATACCCATTTTCTCAAGAAAGAAACTC
>NW_015718693.1:0-275 GCF_001515625.1 Sinocyclocheilus rhinocerous
TGTATTTCAGGCAGAGCTTTGTCTAGCCAACATTTAACTGAACTTTCTTTCTCTAGTTTCTAAGTAAACTCCATCTTTGGTTTCGTTCCAGCGCATCTAAACACATTATGGCAGCTGCTGGCGTGCCTATCATTGAGGGTTACCATGGAGAGGACCAATCAGATGCCAGACTTCAGAGCGAGGCCGCAAGGATCGCTTACCCTGTGATGATCAAAGCAGTGCGCGGCACGATTTCTACTTCATGGAGATGAACACGCGTCTGCAGGTGGAGCATC
>NW_015718694.1:0-275 GCF_001515625.1 Sinocyclocheilus rhinocerous
AGCATCGATTGAGAGAATGACATGAATGATAGACTCACCAAGTCTGTGGCTAGATCTTTACACCCACGCACAAGCAGAACAAACAGCAAAGGAAGCATAGTGCTGTACCAAGGGATGGTTGCAATTATAGGAACACACTGTAAATGAAATACGCACAAAACAGCTAAATTGCCACCTATATGATTAAAAATGCATATAAATAAAAAGTAAATGGTCTGTATAAAGCCAATTTCTAATCCCAGCTGAACACCTCTGGTGTGACTTTAAATGCAGAC
>NW_015718695.1:0-275 GCF_001515625.1 Sinocyclocheilus rhinocerous
TAATGATCTTACATTTGGATGAGATGAATTTTTAGCTCTTTCCCTACTGTGTCACATTGTATTTGAGGCATGGCATGGGTCATATATATGTAAAGTAAAGAGACAGATAATAGAAAATAAATAAATTATCTATGTGTTTAATACATACTGAGAAAGAGAGAGAAAGAATAAAATTCATGAATTCTTTCTATATATCATCTATCTTTAGATATATATGTGTATAGAGATATATATATATATATATATATACACATATAGAGAGAGTTGCTCGTTCC
>NW_015718696.1:0-275 GCF_001515625.1 Sinocyclocheilus rhinocerous
TCCAAATTCCCTTTAAAATCTTAAATGATTCCCTTTGAGCTAAATATCACTGTTTCCCTTATATCCATAAAATTTAATTTAAGAGCAGAGAGTCCCAGAGACTATGCAGACATTTTGCTTAGCTGGAAGCACTTTCCAAACATAGCCATATACGACTTTGCAAGAGGACTGGCAACACATACTAACTTGAGGGAGCCTGAAAAATTGCCATTTAGTCCACACGAGGGGCGGCTGGCTGAAGCAACCACAGACAATCTGCAGCTGGCTGGCGAGGG
>NW_015718697.1:0-275 GCF_001515625.1 Sinocyclocheilus rhinocerous
TTATCTGCATGTTGTTCCACTAAAAATAAAGTACATTTTACTTTGTGTCACACACACACATTTGTTTTACCACAACATGCCATTTTGTCCTTGATTTGAAACATAGTTTTGAGTGTTGTATTTCCACTTAATCTGTTACTTTTCATTTATTGCATAACATTGATTTAGTAATGTTCGTCTTTTATGTCAAATACTGTAAATGTAAGATTTTTACTGTAGATTTTTAATAAATTTAATTATACTTACAGTGAATCTTTTTTTTTCTTTTGTCTAGC
>NW_015718698.1:0-275 GCF_001515625.1 Sinocyclocheilus rhinocerous
TGGCTTCAGCAGTTGTGGGTGTCATGCTGAACTCTCTGTGTCCACTAGGGGTCAGTAAACACCCGTTTCATTTCTGTCTTCATGCATCACTTTGTTTAAATCTATATTATTTAATGTATGTGTCTCTGCGCATGTGCGGTGAATTGAGCTCATGCATTCTCATGTCTTCACTCCTGACATCTAGAAATGTCTACATTCGTAGAAAAAAATATAAATTACAACTTACATCTCAAATTTAATGTCAGCATGAAATCCAGAATGACCCTATTTACTGT
>NW_015718699.1:0-275 GCF_001515625.1 Sinocyclocheilus rhinocerous
TGTGCCCAAAATCATATTTTGTATGGGTAAGCCTACTATTTACATATTTTCTTCGCGCTGTGTAATGAAGTTCAAAGAAAGAAGAATTATTGTTAATTATTGCTCCTTTGATATTGTAATAATGACTACTAATGTTGACTAAGAGAATACTTGAAAAACAGCAGTCTATGGTTTGGAGAAATGGCATGTCATATTCTGGCTACAGACAAACATATCAATTTATGATGATCATCTTTTTCATTGTATTTGCAGTTTGTTGTTTATGATGACTGAAT
>NW_015718700.1:0-275 GCF_001515625.1 Sinocyclocheilus rhinocerous
TGATCGTAGGCTGCTTTTAAATGAACATTTATTTATAAAACAAAAAGTTCTTCTTTGGCTAGATTAGCCTACACTTCATAATAGATTAAACACAGGCGTTACTCCCTTCAAACTTTAACTGCATTGTCACTGTTTCTGTCACTGCAACTTCCCAAACAGGTGAGTACACACACAAAAATTAAATTGTCTGCCTGATGAAAAAATGGATTTAAAACATGTTCATATTTTAGAGAATGTAGTTAATATTTCCATAATTAAATATTTATCTCATCCAC
>NW_015718701.1:0-275 GCF_001515625.1 Sinocyclocheilus rhinocerous
TGGTAATAACACAGCATAATGAGAGATTTAAAAGCAATTTTTAAAACGTCTCCCGTGATTGACCAGGAACCCCAAATCAACACCAAAAGGATTTTCAGCACACCACACGGGCTATTTAAACACTTAAACCAGTTAAGGCCAGCAATCATTTTATTAGCAGGGTTAGAAGGCAGCTGTCTATGTAGGCAGCAGACAGTAAAGCAGCTCACTGAATTTTGGAACAGAGCCACTGTGTTGAGGCAGATAAAGGCAAGCGAGCGAGCGAGAGAATTGGC
>NW_015718702.1:0-275 GCF_001515625.1 Sinocyclocheilus rhinocerous
GATTTAATCGACTTGCTGATTCTCATCATGATAGCCTTTACCACCTCAGTCAATTTTAAAGTGTTCATATGGCAGAGATAAACTGGGTCCCCCAGCTGTGGCTCCATATTCCCGGTAGTCTTCCTCAGAGGCCCCTGGTGACTGACAGGCTGTTAGCCAGGCTAAATGATGTGATGATGAGCTTTTTATGAGAATGGATTTAGAATTGAGAGATTTCAGACGAAGATTGTGTGCATTTTTCTCTCTCGTTCTTTCTGTCTCTCTCTCTCTCTCTC
>NW_015718703.1:0-275 GCF_001515625.1 Sinocyclocheilus rhinocerous
GAGACAAAAAGCTTGTAAAGAGGGAATGTGTCTCTGTAGTGTCTGAGATGTTTGTGCATGTTGTGCAAAAAAAACTTTTACTGTTCTTATATAGTTATTTTTAAGAAATAATTGCATATAATTTGTTATCCAATCAAAAAATTGCATGAAAATGTCATATGTTCAAGGTTCTGTAGATGTTCAAAGTGTCAAATAACTTTGGTGCTGTGTGCTTGGACTCTGATTCCCAGTAGCAGGATCTGAGCAACCAGAACACTCCGAATTAAGTGGATTCC
>NW_015718704.1:0-275 GCF_001515625.1 Sinocyclocheilus rhinocerous
GTCTAAATCCTTAGTCTGGGGCAGTGGAAAATAATTAAAGGTTCTGTCTTGCACTGCACCTTCACTTCACTTCCCTTTCCCTTTCTTCATTTCCCCCAATATGTCTGTCTCTCCCTTTTTTTCTTACCCGTCACTTCTTCACCAGCAGGTCTACTGTTATGAACAGAACCGTGCCCACCTTGTTGAAAACAACCACCTCATTTCAGCTTGTTAGCACAGAATGTTATTTTTCTTAAAATGACTTAAATACCCTAGATTTAACAAACCTATATTTC
>NW_015718705.1:0-275 GCF_001515625.1 Sinocyclocheilus rhinocerous
TCGTGAAAAGCGCTATACAAATAAACTTGAATTGAATTTAACTATTTATTTTGGGTGCAAATATAACCTGCACATGATCTTGACTGGATTTATGAGATTTACCCATATATGCGTTTGAGTTTCTCTGCTTTTCTACAAAATCATAAATATTCAAGGACTTCCTTTGAGAAAATAAATAAATAAAATCCCGGACATTGTCATGATGAAGGCTTGCTTGTTCTTAAACACCTCAGCAGGGCATAAATCCACACTCCCCAAAGTGCTCATTTAAGAGC
>NW_015718706.1:0-275 GCF_001515625.1 Sinocyclocheilus rhinocerous
TATACACTAGTACTGACACAGAGGTTCAAGTGGGTCAGGCTTTGCCAACATTTTGGGACCAAATCTCCCCACAGTAAAATATGAAATCACCTACATCACAGGGACCAGCCAACAGCCCTCATATGGAAAACTACTGACAAAACATACTGTAAAAAAAATAAAAAACGGTTTGTGTATAAACATAAAAAACACAATGGTTAATGGAAATTTCTAAGAAAAATGCCATATTTACTGTATAATATACATATTTTCAAACCTAGATCTAACCCTTACAC
>NW_015718707.1:0-275 GCF_001515625.1 Sinocyclocheilus rhinocerous
GTGGGCCAGATTTGAGGATCCCTGCCCTAGTGTGTTTCTTTATTGCACACTGTGAAGGGTGTTTGGTGCTCGTCTTTTGAATCAGTGCTCTGCCTTGCTGCATTTAAGTTCGTCTTAATCAAATATCAGAAATTAATCCGTATTTCATGTGTTTCGCAATGGCTCCTGACTCCAGTCTTAGAGGGCGAAGAGATGAGGACTCAGTGCTCCTCATACGTACTGCTCGGCTTCGCCCTCATTCAGAATTGTGATGGAGCCGTCACCGCTCTTCATTT
>NW_015718708.1:0-276 GCF_001515625.1 Sinocyclocheilus rhinocerous
AAAAAAAAAAAAAGACATGATTTACATCACAGCAGGACTTGGGAATCCAGGCCGGATTTGGGCAGCCTGTGTAGGCCCAGAGGTAGGTCAACAGAGGAGTCATTGAAAGAAAGCAGCAGAAGACAGATGCCAAACTTTAAACAAGCCTGGAACCAGATTACTGCCTTAAATTCTGATTACAAGTTCAACCCAAAAAGACCTGCACTGTGTCATGTCAGTAGAGAGCAAAATGAAGAATGAACAATGAAGCTTGTTCACTGATAATTCTGTACAAAT
>NW_015718709.1:0-276 GCF_001515625.1 Sinocyclocheilus rhinocerous
AAAAAAAAATCCGGTAAATTTCACCTTTCAAACAAATTTTAGCGAACTATTTTAAATGTATAATACTCAATAAATTAAAACTAGACCTACTGGTTTTTCTAACATTTTTAAAATCACCCAAGGAGGCAGAAAAAGTTCCCTTATTTGAAGAACCACCACAGTCCTAGCAGCTGTTTTTCGCTCATCTGACCGTGAAATCACAAAATGCAACCAAGCGCTGATATTTCGCTGCTATAAATTAACTGGCATACAGCTGTAAATATTACAAGTTTATTA
>NW_015718710.1:0-275 GCF_001515625.1 Sinocyclocheilus rhinocerous
GACAATTAAGAATATTTTCTACAATCTATTTTTACTGCAATCTCACAAAAAATCTAATTCTCATTATCTATACACTCTCGTAGCTTGAAAATCTTTATTGGCTTTATTGCTGGTTTTGTTAAAAAAAATTATTGTGGCAAAAAGTTGCTAATAAAAATTTTTAAGCTACATAAACAAACTATAAACAATTTTTATTTATGTTTTATTATAGAGAGAGAGAGTTTCCAATTAATATATATATATAAATATATATACACACACACACACACAGACAC
>NW_015718711.1:0-275 GCF_001515625.1 Sinocyclocheilus rhinocerous
CCTACTCCACATTTACTTTACAGTGCACCTTTACGCAACAGATCAGTTTTACAAAACAGAGATTTACAACACCTTTACACAACAGAACAACTTTACACCACCTTTATGTAAAAGGTTTACACAACAGAGCAGTTCTACAACACATTTACTTTACAGAGTACCTTTACACAACAGTTAAATCACCTTTACACAACAGGGGTGCGTTTCCCAAAAGCATCGTTAGCTAACTATGGTAGCTAGTTCCATTGAAATCTATTGGTAACGACAGAACTTGC
>NW_015718712.1:0-276 GCF_001515625.1 Sinocyclocheilus rhinocerous
AAAAAAACATAACTGAGTGTTCACAGGGTTTTATTGACAAACTTTTGGCCAAAAGAACAAAAGAAGGTATTGCACTTTTGGAAAAGCCTTTTGCTTCATGAGTGTGGTTATGGTGCCTAAAATGATTCCTATGTAGGCAGCACACTAGGTTTTGGAAAAGAGATTGATTTATAATCCTCATTCATCCACTTTCTTCTACTACTGTATGTCATGCTGCATCTTTACAGATCTCTGATTATGTCGTGGACAAGCAGGCACATGTATGATTGCTTCATG
>NW_015718713.1:0-276 GCF_001515625.1 Sinocyclocheilus rhinocerous
AAAAAAAGAGTTCTGGATGAGGTGAATATTTGCCTACAATCCAATCCATTCAGGAAACAAAACATACATATGTCTTTTAGTGTTTGTCAGTGATGAAGCTGTGTGCCCCTGATGATGACATCTTTTAATGACATTCTAATAATAACCAACGTTGCTACACAATATTTTTATACATGAATTTGATTTAACGCCACAACACACATGATTTGCTTTTTATTGATGCTTTTATTGATTTGAGGAGTGTATTAGAGAAGGTATTGAAAATAGATGAAACTT
>NW_015718714.1:0-276 GCF_001515625.1 Sinocyclocheilus rhinocerous
AAAAACACTTGGGTCAAATGTCAAACTGCTGACTCAGAGTGCATCTCTCTGACTGACAGGGAGAACATCCACCGGCACTGGAAAGTTAAACAGTGCCTATTCTTTTTTAGGGGCTCACAGTATATAAATAGAGGCCAGTTTTCTGATCTTAGCAAGATAACGTTCTCATCCATGTTACATAACATTTTGAGCAGCAACCCCTTGACCCAGTGTAAAAAAACATTTGGCTAGTGTTTGCCATGCACGTGAATGAGCTTATGCTATGCCATAGAAAAA
>NW_015718715.1:0-275 GCF_001515625.1 Sinocyclocheilus rhinocerous
GACAGACAGTTCACTCTTCTCCAAGTGGATCAGACACCTAAGCAGTGGTGGACAAAGTACACAAATCAAATACTAGAGTAAAAGTTCAGATAAGTGCATTAAAATATAACTCCAGTAAAAGTATGAAGTACTCCTTTTCAATTTTACTTGAGTGAAAGTACAAAAGTAATTGATTTTTAATGTACTTAAGTAAAAAGTACTGATGAATGATACTTACTTTACTTTTTTACTTACTTTTAGTCATTTAGCAGATGCTTTTATCCAAAGCGACTTAC
>NW_015718716.1:0-276 GCF_001515625.1 Sinocyclocheilus rhinocerous
AAAAATGAGAATGTATTGTAAAGTGTTACCGAAATGACATTTACAAAATGACAAAGTTGTAGTGCAAAAAATAAATAAATAATAAAAGATTTCAAGAATAAAGTTGGTGTGTTTTGAGAATAATCTCATAATAGGTATTTTATTAACAAGGACAAAGTTTCAAGAATAAAATTAACAAAATATTATAATTTTTTTATTGTTAAAAAATTTAATTAAAATAAATTGTGTGTGTGTCAGTGTTAATTTTGACAGCAAATTTTGATTTAGTTTTAGTCA
>NW_015718717.1:0-276 GCF_001515625.1 Sinocyclocheilus rhinocerous
AAAAAAAAGCATCTCTCAAGCAGTTAGACCATGTACTGTATGAAACAAATAATTATGCAAGTTACTAAACACTAGTGATGCTTAGCTCTGAGACACGTGTCATCATATACAATGACCTTCAGTAATTGTTGAATCTGGAAGTCAAGACAAAAATATTTCAGAGCTGGAAGACTTTGGGTGTGTAATATCATGATACGTGTTCACTCAGCTGGTTTCATATTCATTCATGTTTGTTCATACACTCTAAAAAATGCTGGGTTGTTTCAACCCAACTTT
>NW_015718718.1:0-275 GCF_001515625.1 Sinocyclocheilus rhinocerous
AGATTTTGTTGTGTAAACCTGGCAACCCTGTTCGTATTGTTCTTTAGCACATGCGGGTCAGTTCAGAACCTTGATCTGTTCACACTGGAGATCTGATATCAGCCACATTTAAAACAGAAATGTGAACAGCTATACAAAAAAATTGGATCTGAGCAAATATCTTTTGTAAAAAAATCTTTTGTAACATTATAAATGTCTTTGTTATCACTTTTGATCAATTTAAAGCACCATTGCTAAATAAAAGTATTAATTTCTATAATTTCTTTCCCCAAAAA
>NW_015718719.1:0-276 GCF_001515625.1 Sinocyclocheilus rhinocerous
AAAACATACTCATTCAACCTGATTTTTAATGCATGACAGTGTTGCCCTTTAACAATATTTTACATATTTATCCAAATTTTAAGGTTTGAATTTGAGTCTGCTGCAGTTATTTTAACATCCATTAATTTAATCGTTATTCTCTTTTTAGTTACTGTGTGAAAATGTTTTGATAAGAATTTTTGTTGAACTGCAGTTCAGTTATATTTGTCATTTTTAGTCCTGAGCATTGAAGCATTGCTGTTTGTGCTGTGTTTACTTTAGGAAGGGGGTCTGTTC
>NW_015718720.1:0-276 GCF_001515625.1 Sinocyclocheilus rhinocerous
CATAATAGTTTGAATGACAACTGACAAAAAAACAAAACAAAACAATAATATAGTATTTCTATCTTTTTCTGATTCTCCTTTATTCCCATTCAGTTTCTAGGTGGCCGTTACTTCTGCATACAAGCATACCGTTCGCTAAGACATGGCGTAGCCAACATGGACGTGCTCATCGTCTTGGCAACCACCATTGCATACCTCTATTCATTCATAGTGCTGATCGTAGCTATGATCGAAGGAGCCAAACAGAGTCCCCTGACGTTTTTTGACACTCCTCCA
>NW_015718721.1:0-276 GCF_001515625.1 Sinocyclocheilus rhinocerous
TGTAGCAGGGGTCAACGGAAGAATACACTGCAAAAAAAATAAAATAAATAATAATAATAATCCCATAAAAATTTGTATTTTTCTGGCATTACGGGAAAAAATTCTGTTAAATAGAACAGTAGGCCTACTGTTGAATTAAAAGCATAGATAATCTGAATTTTAAAAAAAGACAATGAAAACAGTAATTTCATTGTAAATTGCCTTAAACAATAAAGAAAACAAAACAACAAATAATATTTATGCTGTGTTAATAACGTGATTACAGTATCACTGTGA
>NW_015718722.1:0-276 GCF_001515625.1 Sinocyclocheilus rhinocerous
AAAATGTATACAAACCTTTATTTTGCTGAAGAAGTGCACCAAATCTATAGAGGACTCAAAAAGCCTGTGATCTCACTGTAAATCAGCAGCTAGGTTGTTTCGACGGAGACAGGTTTAACCCAGTGGTTGGGTAGAAAAAAATAACCCAGCATTAAAAATGATTTAGCAGCTTAGTTACAGAAAAACCACCCAGCACCTGGGTAAAAATATTTAAAAATAACCCAATAAATTGACCCAACAAGCTGAACCTAGCATTTGGGTTAATAAAAAAAAAAA
>NW_015718723.1:0-275 GCF_001515625.1 Sinocyclocheilus rhinocerous
AGAAAGGAAAAAATGAAATCGCATCATATGACCCCTTTAACGTTATGTGCTTTTGAGAGCAATACTGTCATGAAGGCCCCAATTGTGGGTGTTAAGAATTTCTCGAGTTATTCTCGAGAATTTCGAGCTATTTCGAGTTAATGTGACAACATGCAGTGAACATGTTTGAACGTAAACCTGCATGACATGTTTGCCCAGTAGTTTTGGGTATAGTGTATGAGCGATGGTACTGTAACCTGGGTTAAAATGTGTAAATTTCATAAGGTGCAATTAAG
>NW_015718724.1:0-276 GCF_001515625.1 Sinocyclocheilus rhinocerous
AAAAGAAATTCATATTTTTATTCAGCAAGAATGCATTAAATTGATACAAAGTGACTGTAAAGACTTATACATTGTTACAATCTATTTCAAATAATAATAATATTTCAAAGTATTATAGTTTTTACTGTAATACGACCCCCAAATTTTCGAACGGTAGTGTTTCAAACATATAAATAAACATTTTTGTAACCTAAGTCGTGAAAAGGCAGTTTATATTTTAACAATATCACAGAAAAGTTAAGTTACTTCTGAGAAAAGCTTCTGCAATATTTACTT
>NW_015718725.1:0-276 GCF_001515625.1 Sinocyclocheilus rhinocerous
AAAAGACTGCAAGTGATGTCAATTGCGGAAGCGCAAGTGTCTGAGCCAGACCCTTCTCGTGCAGCTTGACAAACATTTATGAGAACAATGATATCTGTATATGTTATATATGAAGTTTTATGATATGCTTTATCTTTTCTAGGTCTGTGAAGTTACAAGTGGGATATATAAGGTGAGTAGTTATGATTTGTCATTTACATTTAGTATCTTAGCTGACGCTTTTATCCAAAGCGAAATGAAGACAATAGAAGCAATCAAACCAACAAAAGAGCAATA
>NW_015718726.1:0-276 GCF_001515625.1 Sinocyclocheilus rhinocerous
AAGAAGAAGAAGAAGAAGAAGAAGAAGAACAACAAGAAAAAAGAAAGTTATTAATAAGAATATTTCCAAAATAATTGTTTTATTTTATTATTTTACACATCCCAAAAATAGTATGACTGCAAAAAATTGTATGATGCTACTCCAGTGTAAAAATAAGAAGTCAGTATTTAATAATAATAATAATAATTTCCAAAAATATATTTAATTTTATAAAATGTTAAATTATATCATTAATATATCAAAATCTTAAATTATATCAATTCAACATGTCCATAA
>NW_015718727.1:0-276 GCF_001515625.1 Sinocyclocheilus rhinocerous
AAAAAAAATACAAACTGGCCTAATATATGCTTATAACTTATGTGCAACAAATACTAACATATTGTAACAATAATATATAAACAGTATATAACAAAAATAATGCAGAATTATTTTATTTATACTGAAAAAAAGAAAGAAAAAAAAAAACAATGGTGTAGGATTAATTTTAAAATTTCACACAATTTTCATTCAGGAATTGCTAGTAAAATTCACAAATAAAAAATTCCGTCATGATAATCATCTGTCCAGGCATACATTCATAGATACACACACACA
>NW_015718728.1:0-276 GCF_001515625.1 Sinocyclocheilus rhinocerous
AAACTTTAATTAATAATGACAGCAATTTTTCGGTTAATGGCTGAATTCAACCAGATGGGAGCTTTGCCAGTCCAGCATCTAGCTGGCATTATGAGCCAAAACTGGAACATGTCTCTCCCTGCCAGTATCATTTCCAGGATGATGTGTGTTCTCTTTCCAAGAACTACAGTCAAATCGGTGAATGAGGAGCACCAGAGGTTCTTCTGGGTTTTAATTACCCTATTTGCATACTGTTAAAGTCTTAGACAATGCCTCTATTCAACAGAATTCAAATAA
>NW_015718729.1:0-276 GCF_001515625.1 Sinocyclocheilus rhinocerous
GATATGGCTTTGGATGCGAATAGCTTAGTCCCGTACATAATTCAGTTCTGGTTGCAGAGCCCCCTCAGCAGGGCAACTGGGTGACTGTGAGGCGGCATTGGCCCTGTCCCAAATCGCACCCTAAACCCAAAGTCCATACGTTTGTGACGTAATGCCACTTTTACTGTCGGTAGAAGTCTGCTGCAGAGCTCGCCTCAGTGTGTCCTAATTTGAAGTGTGCATAGATAGCGAATAGCGGCCACAAAGGGGGCGCTCGTGAGCACCCTTCTGAAAGCT
>NW_015718730.1:0-276 GCF_001515625.1 Sinocyclocheilus rhinocerous
AAATATTTTGACCCTGTACTCCAGGACCGCATTGAATTAATTACAATATCTTGTTCATATAACTAGTAACAGCGAATGTAAACACATAAGTGCCATTATTAAACAAATGTTCGAGAGTCTAGTCCTGTAAAAGTGGCTGTGGCATTCCATGACAACACTGGCCTGATTGATTACATCAATAAATATGAAATAGATTACTCATATTTTAGGCACAATATTACCAGTTACTAAATCTGTTTTGCTCCAGGAACAAAGCATCTTTGAGCAACACTCTGT
>NW_015718731.1:0-276 GCF_001515625.1 Sinocyclocheilus rhinocerous
AAACAGAGAAATATAACCAAGGAAAACATGATTTTGTGTGCAAGTAGGATAATTTTGCATGAATATTTCAGTTTTGTGCAACATGATTTTAAATGCGTTTAAAGTTTTGATTCATGCTTATTGTTTTTTTTTAATGCGTTATAACATTTTTGATTTGTGCTCATTATTTTACGATCGGCGACCATTGTTTGCTATTCTGAAAACTTTGCTTTCATTTTTGAATTTTGTGCAGTATATTTTTACTTGCGTTTTTAATTTTTGGTTTCACGCTTTTTA
>NW_015718732.1:0-275 GCF_001515625.1 Sinocyclocheilus rhinocerous
AGTCCAAACAGCTAATAAAAACATCTCTGTAGTCCACAAGTAATCCACATGACTCCATCAATCAACAGTCCATCAATTAACGCATTATGTAAAGCTGTTTGTCAGAAACAAATCCACCATTTTTCAATAAATCCATCAGGGGTTTTTTTACAGATTAATTTGTTTGTTACAAATAGGTAGCATTTCACTTCACAAGACATTGATAGATAGACTGGAGTCGTGTTGTGGGCTATTTTGATGTTTTTATCAGCTGTTTGGACTCTCATTCTGATGGC
>NW_015718733.1:0-276 GCF_001515625.1 Sinocyclocheilus rhinocerous
AGGATTCACACTGTAAACTGGAGAGATTGAGGTGAGGAACATTCACATGCAAGAATCAAAATGCCTAAGATCACTTTTTTTGCTTTTGTCTTTAAAATGAAAAAAAAGCAATCATTTATCACCTATTTGACTTATGTGTTTTATGTTTGTTTTTATGTTTATGAAGCTGCTTTGACACAATCTATATTATACAATGCACTATAGAAGTAAAGGTCACTTGAAATACAGGAAAACATGTAGCTGTTTGTGAATCATGTTGTATTTAAGATTCTTTCG
>NW_015718734.1:0-276 GCF_001515625.1 Sinocyclocheilus rhinocerous
GCTATATTATAATGCATAAATAAATAAATAAACTAAGAAAAGATACCTAAAACTGCAATAACCCACGCGATACCGAATTTACAAACTGAATTTAGCCTATACGCGTAACATGAAGGTCTGTCCCAGCATCTTAACTATAAGCTGTATTTCTATGGAATGCCAATCCTGCCATAATTAGAAATAAATAAACGTAAAAAAAGCAAAAATAAATATATAAATAAATATACAAAGTAAAAAAGCAAAAACAAATAATTATTTATAATTATATTTCCTTAT
>NW_015718735.1:0-276 GCF_001515625.1 Sinocyclocheilus rhinocerous
AAATGCTGTGAAATCACATCCCAAATGAGGCCTGCCATCTCAGACACACAAATACAAATGAGTAAAGCACACTATAAAATGTTCTTTGAAAAGCGTTTGTATGCCGAGAAAGATCAGCCAAGCCTTTTGAACATCTTAAAACATCACAACTGACACACCAGAGGCTTAAAGGGCATAGTGTCATTCTTTTGAAACTACAGGATTACAGTTTTATATTATTAAGAGTCATGAGTGTGTGTTTTAGCATGCAGATGCTCTATCCTCTATGCGTCTGGA
>NW_015718736.1:0-276 GCF_001515625.1 Sinocyclocheilus rhinocerous
AAATCATGCCTAAGGTGTGGTTGTGAATCTAATCTGTAAATACGAAGTCATTCAAATTTCATTGTCACATTATTTGGAAATGAGATTCCTTTGAAATGACATAATGTCATCCTAATTAAGAAATATAGACAAAAATGTAAATGTTTCGATTCTGTTAATCACAATTCTGTCAATCATGCTGTAGGACTTCACATGTGTAAGATCTTTAGCTATGTATTCATTGTTCACCATAGCAAAGCATGCATACCCATCACGGCCACAGAGACCTTCTGCAAG
>NW_015718737.1:0-275 GCF_001515625.1 Sinocyclocheilus rhinocerous
TTAAAATGTTTTTAATGTGTGTAAAAATAGTACAGTAAAAAAAAAACAGTAATATTGTGAAATAGTTTTACAATTGAACATAACTGTTTTCTATTGTAATACATTTAAAAAAGTAATTTATTGTTGTGATGCGCAGCTGAATTTTCACCATCATTACTCTAGTCTTCAGTGTCACATGATCTTCAGAAATCATCTAATATATCTTCTAATATGCTGATTTGCTGCTCAGTAAACATTTCTGATTATTATCAATGTTGAAAACAGTTGTGTTGCCG
>NW_015718738.1:0-276 GCF_001515625.1 Sinocyclocheilus rhinocerous
AAAGACTATTCCATTTTAAAAACATGTTCCTTTCATCTTCATTAAGACTTATCCTTTATCATATGAATTCCTGATGGATAAAATCAAGTTTCATACTGCATTTTATTCCTTGTTAAAAACCTATTTTTGTCCTAAATGCTTCACATTCAGAGGCTAAATTGGTTGCAACCTGCATTTAACACACTTACAGTATATTCACACACACATATATACATATACAGTCTATTAAAGTCAACATAACGTCAAAATTGACCATATTTATTTTACTAATACTTG
>NW_015718739.1:0-276 GCF_001515625.1 Sinocyclocheilus rhinocerous
AAAGGATCAGAGTGACCTCTGGTGTTTGGTAGCGCACCAAGCCCTTACCCAGCAGTTTTCCCTGGATGGTGGTGATTTGATAGCGGGTAGCATTCCTGTGCCGTGGAAGATGAATTTGGACGAGGAGGTGAGAGGATATAAAATTTCCTGAGGATCCAGAATCAATGAAGACCTTTGCTGGAAAATATATTTTTTTTTTGTGGATTAGGAGAGCATCAATGTGAGGCAGCTTTAATACATTGGGGTGTGTACGCCCTACACGCCCAGCGGTGAGTA
>NW_015718740.1:0-276 GCF_001515625.1 Sinocyclocheilus rhinocerous
CTCACTTGCACAAAAAACGCTTTCTCTATTTTATCTGATCTCCATTTTTTTAACAATCTTACATGTGTAAAGATGTGGCTGGTGCTCTGAAATTCATATGAATGATATATTTTGTTGTGCTTGTTGAACTCAAGTGCTGATTAAATAAAAAGATTGTAAAATACTTTGCTTTGTTCAACATCACATTTGTGTTTGATATATGTATAAATTAATGTGTGATTTATGTCTCTGTAAATGTAATGATAAACACTCTTTTAGGAACTATTTGTGTGTGGA
>NW_015718741.1:0-276 GCF_001515625.1 Sinocyclocheilus rhinocerous
TGCCATTGACTTCCATAGTATTTTTTTTCCTACTATGGAAGTCAAAGGCTTTAAAAGTATTATTTCGTGTTAACTATTTTGTAGCATACTGTCAATGTAGGGTAACATGTCACACCTTTGCATGATGTGAGCTTCTTTATCTTATTTTCATTAAAAAAAAATGCAACAGCATTTAACTTTTCCTTTCTATTGGCGAATGCTGAATTCTGAAAGAAAACGCGCCCAATGTCTGTTTGCTTTAAAGGGGTCATATGATGCGATTTAAATTTTTCCTTT
>NW_015718742.1:0-276 GCF_001515625.1 Sinocyclocheilus rhinocerous
AAATTTTTAAGGCCCAATGAAATTTTTATTTTTTTCTGAAATTCAAATCCATTTTAACGGTTTCATTAAATTTGAATAATTAAAAGCATCTCTAATTACTTGATTTTATAAAAAGATAATTTATTATAATTTAATTTTTTTCAGAAATGCTGCGTTGTGTATTTACATTTTTCTCATAGGCCTAAATATTCCTTAAAAATAATGCTTTATTAATCATTTTATTAGTAATAATACTATCATTACATTAAGTAATATATTTCTGTCACAGTTTCTTCA
>NW_015718743.1:0-276 GCF_001515625.1 Sinocyclocheilus rhinocerous
AGGATGTGGACAAGATAGCCAAACAGGCCCTTAAACATAATGTTATTGATTTAGAAATACCTTTGGGTAAATCTGAAATTAAAGGCTTAATTAAAACAGCTATTAAAAATATGTGGCAGGAGAGGTGGGATAAAGGAAATAAAGGTCATAATCTGTATAATATACAAAAACAAGTTGGTTTAGTTAGAATTAATTATGGCAACAGAAAAGAAGATAAGGTAATTTCTTGTCTGAGAATTGGTCATTCTGCCCTCACTTCAAATGATAGGGAAACAT
>NW_015718744.1:0-276 GCF_001515625.1 Sinocyclocheilus rhinocerous
GATGAATGTAAGTAATGTTAATAAACAAATCTACATAAAGTAACTTAACGTAAGTTATCTTTTTCATTTGTCTATTGGTACTGTTGATAAATTGAGGAGCAAACACATCAGCAACTACCTCAACATTTAAATGTAGTATTGAGCACATAAATCACAGCGGTAACGTAAATCTTGTCTGGATGTCACAGGCATAGCCGTGGGAACGTATTTTGAGTAGGGGGGGCTGAGAAATAAAAAGGGGGGGGGGTCACGTGACAAGAGTGATGCGAGAAGACT
>NW_015718745.1:0-276 GCF_001515625.1 Sinocyclocheilus rhinocerous
AACATCACTCCAGACTCAACCAGATCTGAGATCGCACACAACCAGACAATCCCCATTCAATGAACAATATGATTGCACAATTACTGATTGATGGTTAATTCAGGTTATAGTCCAATAAATTGCAAGGATTTCATTCACCATTCTCTATTTACTAACCTGTGTGTATGACTACCAGTTTGACCTACATTATGAGACTAAATGTGCTAATGTAAGATGTGTTCAGGTTTTAGATTTCTACCCCTACATTATGAGGACATGCAGCTGTAAGTGATATAA
>NW_015718746.1:0-276 GCF_001515625.1 Sinocyclocheilus rhinocerous
TGGAGACCAGAAGCTTGGCTGGAGTCACACACACACACACACACAACAGCACCAAATGGAAGCCTTACACCCCTTTAATTTCTCCCCTGCCTTTCCTTTTCCCTTTTTTTCCTCATGAAATTCACATACCCCTCTCGTCCCCCTGCAGATCCATTAATTTTGTTACGGTCCCAGTCGCCATTCACTCCCAGTCACACCCCGCGCATTATGTCTTTGAATTGTTTTCTTTTCCACCAGCACTTCTTCAGTAGTGCACTTTGGCAAAACGCAAAGCAA
>NW_015718747.1:0-276 GCF_001515625.1 Sinocyclocheilus rhinocerous
AACAGCGGCCTGAACATGCAAGAGCGGCCCCTGGAGGACAGACACACGGCACAGACGCATGGGTGAAGAACATGAGACGCTGAGATACTAACGTGGACCGTGAGGCAGAGCGACCGAAGCGAATATAGAGTCGCTGTCTGTCAGGAAGCAGAGAGAAACACAAGAGAAGGTGACAGACTGATCCACTGATCCAGGATCTCGACCAATGGAGAGAGTTTAGGGCGGGGCTATCTGTGTGCTGACCAATGGCAGATGGGGGGAGGATTTCGTCATTTT
>NW_015718748.1:0-276 GCF_001515625.1 Sinocyclocheilus rhinocerous
AGATTCTTATTTACAGCATTATCATAATAGGCTGTATATTAACTTGTTGGGAGAAAACCGGTAGTTCTATGTGAAATCAGATCATTTGAGCACCCCCATATAGCCAGAATGGCATGATCATAACACCCCACGAATATTCGACTGTGAGATTGGGAGTCGAATCAGGCTTCTCCTATCAAAGCATAGAATCGTAGACTATTCGGGGTCACCCCTAGTAGGTTTATTTTAAATGATAGAGACAGAATATCAACCAAAAAATCCAGAAAAACACATTAT
>NW_015718749.1:0-276 GCF_001515625.1 Sinocyclocheilus rhinocerous
AACATTGATTTGTCACCATTGTGACTCTGATTGAAAACATTCATACATAGACACAATCTCACACACAAATTTGCACAGTTTTGTGTTAGATCATGTTCTTTACCTCGGTACACTGAAGTTGAGTGTTCATTAAGCATAAATACTGTTTAGAAAGTTTGATCTAGTAGTCCAATTTACACACACTCCTGCATCAAACAGAAAGCGGATTTGAACTGTGGTCAGTCATGGAAAGTGAGACATTGTTTTGTATTGTTCTTTTAGATTGTTTCAATAAAC
>NW_015718750.1:0-276 GCF_001515625.1 Sinocyclocheilus rhinocerous
ATTCTTTCTGAGTCACTCACTGATTGATTCATACAGTAATATGTTGAGAAACACTAATTGATTCAGGAACAAAACAACTGACTGTCTTTATAAGTGAATCATTGAATCCTTCTTTCAACCAATTTGTTAAAAACACTGACTGATTTGAGAACAAAACAGATAACAGTCTTCATGATGACTCTGATTCAAATGATTCATTCATCAAGAACAAAACAGTGGACTGTCTTTATGAGTGAATCACTGAATCAATCATTCAACCAACTTGTTCAAAACATC
>NW_015718751.1:0-276 GCF_001515625.1 Sinocyclocheilus rhinocerous
AACTTTTCATTTGCATGTCTTCTCATTCAGTTTAATACATTTGTCCAACATTTAATCTAACTCATATTAATGGTTAATCAGTGAATCATTTGGTGCATCCATAGATATCTGTAGATATAGATTCAGTAGATGTGTGTGTGTGTGTGTGTCTACATGTTTTGCAATTTGTGAACATACAGCAGGATTCAAGAGAGAGGAACTGATCAGAGATTGATCAGAGATGTATGAGAGGAAGGGAGACAGATGGCATCAAATACAGCATTTTACATTACATTA
>NW_015718752.1:0-276 GCF_001515625.1 Sinocyclocheilus rhinocerous
AATACATGGCTGTAGCCTATTATGCACCTGGGCATTCTGTAAATTTAGATAACCTCATAATCAGGGAGGGACAGCAGGGAAAAAAATGTTCATTTAAGATATGGGTGTACGACCTTTAGTACAGTTGTTGCCATTTACAGCCACAATGGAATGCATGTCCACTTAGACATTTCATTATTTCAAAAATGTCTAAACGTGTTCAAGGAAATTATTTTATGCTATCATAAACCAAGTGCAAAGTCCAAAAATAACATGGCTTATTATTAACAGTAACAC
>NW_015718753.1:0-276 GCF_001515625.1 Sinocyclocheilus rhinocerous
AATATTACAGAAGGATCAACTCAAGTTGATCAACTCAACTCAAATAATTTAAACGTAAAAATTTGGCAGACCTCCAAATGGGAGTTACATACTCCAAAATGGAGTAGAACTCAAAAAGCGGAAGTACTGACTCATTCAGGAACAAACTTAGCTTAAGTTGCTGAAATGAAACATTGAGAAAAGCTTCTATATCTACTCTGCAGCTATATCGACTTGGAAGCAAACATCCAAGCTGATTGCTAGTTCTAATGTGACATTATTTTCAAACTAGAACAG
>NW_015718754.1:0-276 GCF_001515625.1 Sinocyclocheilus rhinocerous
GTTCAAGGATTTCCCACTACTTTTGCTGCCAAGCTCCTGGAGAAAGCACTTATAAAATAAATATCCACATAACACAAGTTTTGCTAAACTGATATTTATTTGGTGAATGTAGAAGACCTCAAATATGGTACGCAAAAAAAACCTTTCCCGATGGTTAAACTGGCATGGTTAGCTGCATGCACAGGTGGTTGGGCAACACTTCGGTCAGGCAGGACATCGATCATCATGGGAAGTTATCAGCACACATTTGGTCTGAGACATGGATCAGGCCTCACT
>NW_015718755.1:0-276 GCF_001515625.1 Sinocyclocheilus rhinocerous
GACTGGTTTGTCGACTTTTCAAAGCAAGGTAAGTTAATTTATACTAATTTCATATGCAATGGTAATTAAAATGGTTCAAAAAGAGCTTTAAATCAATATATTGTTTTCTCTGAATGAGTGAGCAGGATGCTTTTCACATCATTTTGAAGCAGAAACTCTAGGCTACAAGATCCAGTTCTCAAAAGTCTTGTGGACTAATGTTTTGAATGTGTTTAATGGCCTTATTTTCCTTTTTGTTTGTTTGTTTGTTTTCAATAACCATGCATAACTGTTATT
>NW_015718756.1:0-276 GCF_001515625.1 Sinocyclocheilus rhinocerous
TGGCTGTTTGAGGGTCGTTGATAACTGCAAATGTCCCAGCCATATCTACGATGGTCTCAATGTTGTTGAAGGCATCATAATCCCCAGAAGCTAACTAAGATGAGGAAGCAGAGTATTAAGAGAATATTCAAGCAATTAATACAACTTGGTACAAAAAACTTCTGAGAGAGCTTACTCTCTGCAAGTTGATGCAAAGCTCTGGGTCTGTAATCTCTTCAACAGAAATGACTGTGGCCTCAGGGCTAGTCGTCAGTGCTCTAAAGAGGCTTGGTGAAA
>NW_015718757.1:0-276 GCF_001515625.1 Sinocyclocheilus rhinocerous
AAAAAAGCATCATATGACCCCTTTAAACATGATTTACAAATGTTTTGTTCATTTTATTTTACAAAAAGAAAATATGTTATGCAACAAAGTTGAAATTCTACAACTAATATATTAATCAAATTCTTTACATTCATAAACACAATTTAGCTGGGACACAGTGGCATACAGTATGATGCAAACATTACTGATTGGTTTGATTCTTAATTATTAAGTGGCAGTCATGGCTAATGATTAGAGAGTCGGACTTGTAACCCAAAGGTCGCGGGTTCGAGTCTC
>NW_015718758.1:0-276 GCF_001515625.1 Sinocyclocheilus rhinocerous
TTTTATATATAAAAAGTGGATTTGTATAGCATAAACAGAACTGTATCAGTCCTTACCTTGTCGGTCATCTAGCAGAAACACCCAGAAAATCATGCACACTTCATTACAGAATTATAAGAGTCCTGTTTTTCAATATTTGAGTTTTCATACACCTTCTTAGAGAACTATCATTGTATTCTCAGTAGTTTGAATTCTCAGAAGAGAGTTATTCATGTCTGTTGTTGTCCTGTAAATGATGCACATTGAGGCGTGTTTCAGCTGTGATACTGTGGAACA
>NW_015718759.1:0-276 GCF_001515625.1 Sinocyclocheilus rhinocerous
CAAAATTGTGTACTCTGTTAAGCACAGCATAGCACCCATATCAACTGTTTCCAGGGAATATTTCAAATAAGCAGTTTGCTTAGGCCTTTTATCACGTTGCCCTGCAAAAACGCATTTTTTAAATTATTGCTGGAGAAAAATTACAAAGCGTCTCTTTTAGGTGCCTTGCTCAGAGCTGCCAGAGAAAGGGCCTCTTCACAGGGTTCTGATGCCGAAAGTAGGGGACTTCCAGCTCATTCTGCTTGGCAGAAAACGGCAGAGATTATATCTTTTCCC
>NW_015718760.1:0-276 GCF_001515625.1 Sinocyclocheilus rhinocerous
AATAAGACAACGCTTGAATGCTGCTGCCTGAACAAGAGACTTCCTGACTGAAGTAAAAGTGTTGGCTGGTGTCACTATCTTGCGAATGCGGCGGCGGATCTCCACCAAATTCGGGCGATCCCTTCAGCTCGAGGAGCCCAGGCCACAAATTTAACCGCCCGTAACTCCCGGCCCCCAGGGGGTGGTCTCATTGGAAACGGGTCCTCGAGACGTAAGCTCAATTTGGCATTCGAAGGGATCCCCCGAATTTGGTGCGGATCCGCCGTGCCGTTACGG
>NW_015718761.1:0-276 GCF_001515625.1 Sinocyclocheilus rhinocerous
AATAGAATAGAAAGTGTTAGAGTTAGAGGGTCAAATAAAGGTTAACACTGATACACACACAGATAACACACACAAATATATAAATTCTAAATTCTCATATATTCTAAATTCATTAAAGTTTGACAAAACTACATGATTAGAAAAATTATGAAAATAAGAAAAACCTAAAATATATATATATTTTTCAGATTTAATCATTCATATAATCAATTTTATTCAATAAAATGTCATAAACAAGAAGGCTATTTTTAGGGTATTTCATCAGATTCAAATTCC
>NW_015718762.1:0-276 GCF_001515625.1 Sinocyclocheilus rhinocerous
AAAGCATCAAAAACACTCCAGTCTGTTCAGACTCTCCTGAATCTGATTCATTTGAACAAATCAGTTTGTTCAGATGAATCGTTCAATTAACAGGTTCAATTCGAAAGCACTCCCAAAAGTCCCTGCACTACATTTTTATGTCTTTGTATTGAAATAAATTTGCATATTTTTCTGCTTGAAATGATTTCATGATATTTATAACATTGTTAATGTACAATTTTTTAAATTATGAATTTTCTGGTCACTTTTATAAGTGAATGAGCAGGCAATAATAAT
>NW_015718763.1:0-276 GCF_001515625.1 Sinocyclocheilus rhinocerous
CTGTATCAATTCTCATGTACTTGACTGGGTTTAAGAGGAGAAATCAAAGCCAGAACCTCCTCCTACTTAACGTGCACTGCCTTACGCATTACACATACACTAGGCTATCTCTTTTTACTCACACTTTCCCCTTCTCTCTCAGACACACACCCACACATGCCCACATACACGCTCATGATGGGGCCTCCGGGGGGGAAGGAACAGGCCCGGCTGGCTGGGATAGCAGCCAGTAACACCTGCAACAGATTAGAGCTCCTAATGCTGAGCAATAAATCC
>NW_015718764.1:0-276 GCF_001515625.1 Sinocyclocheilus rhinocerous
AATATGTACCTATTAGGGGTAAAAAAAGGTACAAAGATGTCCTTTCAAGAGTACTGCTCCAGTGACAAGCTGTTGTACCCCACAAGGTGTGATATTGGGCACTTTTTTTCTGTGTGGCCTGGATGAGTGTGAGATTTCCCGGCCCAGTCCGGCCCTGCCTGTACCTGCTACGAGGCGAGAGTTGCGACGATTTTTGGGGATGGATGGCTATTACAGATGTTTCTGTCAAAATGCATTTTTGTGTGCTAAGTCTCTCCTTTGCAGTGCTCCAGTGTT
>NW_015718765.1:0-276 GCF_001515625.1 Sinocyclocheilus rhinocerous
GATGAAGAATTATTAGATCCTGACTAGATTTTGTCTAGTCATAGAGATAAAATGAATACATGTGCTCACATCTGCCAGTATGTGGACCTTTTGGCTTACATGTAAAGTCAAAGATTGGCATCACTATGGCCTTCTAGCAGTGGTTGAATCATTGAATCTAGTTCACCAAAAAAAGACAATTTTATAATTTACTCACCCTCAAGAAAGGGTGTTCTAAACCAGTGTGAGTTCCTTCTGTTGAATATAACATAAGATATTATACTGAACAATGTTGGT
>NW_015718766.1:0-276 GCF_001515625.1 Sinocyclocheilus rhinocerous
AATTAGTACAACATGGAAACAATGTACTAAAACAAGGAATTGAATCAGTACTACATGGCTACCATTTACTAAAACGAGGGAACGAATCAGTACAACGTGGCCACAATTTACTAACATGAGGGAACAAATCAATACAACGTGGCCACGATTTACAAAAACGAGGGAATTAATCAGTACAACGTGGCCATGATTTACTAACATGAGGGAACGAATCAATACAACGTGGCCACAATTTACAAAAACGAGGGAATTAATCAATACAACGTGGCCACGATT
>NW_015718767.1:0-276 GCF_001515625.1 Sinocyclocheilus rhinocerous
TGCAAGTGAAAAAAATATATATATTTATTACTTTAAATATGACGTATTTATTTATATTAATTAATGTATTATGTGTATTTTATTCACAATTAATTTAAATATATAAGAATAAAAACAATCTATTTTCTATATATATTACATACGTAATATATATTAAAATATTATATTTTTAAATTATTTTTTATAAGTAAATATTTTTATTACTCGTATATATGACCCTGGAGCACAAAGCCAGTCATAAGTAGCACGGGTATATTTGTAGCAATAGCCAACAAT
>NW_015718768.1:0-276 GCF_001515625.1 Sinocyclocheilus rhinocerous
CCAAAGTCATTCCCATCCTCTACCACCTTTCATAACAGTTTTTTTTATCAGATAGTTTATATCATTTTGCCTTTGACATTCCTAATGGCAGGGTTGCCAGGTCTGTGAAACAAAACCAGCCCAATCGCTATTCAAAACTAGACCAAAACTAGCCCAATCGCATTTTTTCTGCGGTTCTGAATTTGCCGCTGGCTCTGATGCCTCTATAGTGGTTAAACATGAGAGATAATTAGTTTGGGGTAAATCTAACAGGCAATCTTTGGTCTCGTTAATCTA
>NW_015718769.1:0-276 GCF_001515625.1 Sinocyclocheilus rhinocerous
AATTTCTGACCATTACCGCCCACTCTGCAGCGTCTCTGTTCCGCACCCATGATTTTTTTTTGTTCACTCCTGCCTGCTCCCACAAACATGTATATGATTTTCGCGCATCAGGGGGCCGCTATCAATATGCAGAGTATTAAAATCGCTTTTGCATGAGCGCTCGCGGTTCACTTTCACTTTTGATTTCGCGATCATGCGTGCTCTGTGTAAAGGAAGCACATCTTTCAAGAACAGATATTTGTCAATGAGCTCAGGATCTGTCGAGCAGCAAATCCT
>NW_015718770.1:0-276 GCF_001515625.1 Sinocyclocheilus rhinocerous
TCTGCAACTGTTTAGGTCACAAAGATTTAGTTATTTAATTGGTTTTTGTAGTGTTATAATAGCTTGCTTTAAATGTAAAACACGTCATTTTTGTAATGTTAGCATCACCAAAAATAAAAAAAATAATTGCTTTAATAAAATAAAAAAATAAAAAATAAACTTACTGACCCTAACATTTTTTAACAGTAATGTAAATGTACATTTGAATGGCTTTTGATGAAGAAACATGCAGTAATAATGAATAAGTTACGGTGACAGTAAAACCTTGACTTTCAG
>NW_015718771.1:0-276 GCF_001515625.1 Sinocyclocheilus rhinocerous
AATGTTAAATTGATTGGTTGGTAGATGAGGGCAAAAAAGTTTGGCATTTTTCATGTCAGTTTCTGTCTTTATAAATCTGATTTGTTGCTTACCTTGGATGTGGGATATTAAGGATCAAATCAGATCGTATGTGCAATTTATAAATTTCTAAAGGCTCCACGTTTGAAGTGGCATGAAGGTGAGTAAACAAAGACAGAATTTTAATTTTTGTGTGAACTATTACTTTAATAAGAATTTAATGGAGCAAAAACATCGTTGATAAGACCTTACGGAATG
>NW_015718772.1:0-276 GCF_001515625.1 Sinocyclocheilus rhinocerous
CACCCCCCAGAGTGTCACTCAGCCAATGTCAGGACTGGCTTATGTAGCATTACATAATAAAAGAAAAAAACTCCAAAAACGTATATTCTACCTGTTCGGTCTGCGATTTTGGATAGCTCTAAAAAGAAAACTCCTTGTTTCCACAGACCAATTTTAATACATATTGACGGTCCACCACCCCAGAGTGTCACTTGGCCAATGTCAGGACTATCTGATGTTGCATTACAAAATTGCATTCATATTCTGCTGTTCTGTGGCCACGGATTTGTGGGTCTT
>NW_015718773.1:0-276 GCF_001515625.1 Sinocyclocheilus rhinocerous
ATATTAATGTTAATATAATATATTATAAATGTAAATTAATATGTTTACACTTTCATCACTTAAAGTTTGTATAAGAATATTTTTGTCAGTTTATGCTTCAATTTTAGCATAGGATCAAATGCACAGATTTTAGGATCAAATCTGATTGTAAGAGTGTTTTCTAAATGAGGCAGCAGGTTTGTACTGGATGTCCTAGTGGCTTTGCAGCATGATTTTGGCCTCTCTCTCTTGATTTCACAGCAGTCAGTGAATCTGCATATATATATATATATATAT
>NW_015718774.1:0-273 GCF_001515625.1 Sinocyclocheilus rhinocerous
TCTATCTATATATATATATATATATATATATATATATATAACATTCAATATATTCATTAATATTGCATTGCAGTGAGAATGAGATTCTGTTTGCATACAAAAAAATTACACTTAATTTTTCTAATTTAAATAGAATAACATTTTATTTTTTATTTAGCTTTAAAGTAAGAATGAGATTCTTTCTTGCATAGAAAAATTAAGCTTAATTTTCCTAATTTATATAAGATAACTTTTTATTTATCATTACAATGAGAAATTATCTATCTATCTATC
>NW_015718775.1:0-276 GCF_001515625.1 Sinocyclocheilus rhinocerous
ACTAGTAGGAAGCCTTTGAGCTGTGTTTATGGTCAATGTGCATAAAAGTGACTGTAAAATATGTATTTTAGGGATGGAAATGACCTATTTTGATATTCAGAACATGGTCATTGCGCTACTTTGGACAGTTTTTTACTCGCACTGGATGCACAATTAAAATGATGTAGTAGTTGTGATTAATTTTACCTTCCATGATCATTCAGACATGATCAGGTGCGGTACTGACACTCAGCATCAAATCAAGCACTCCGTAATCACAGGTAAACTGTCTGATCA
>NW_015718776.1:0-275 GCF_001515625.1 Sinocyclocheilus rhinocerous
GAGTCCAAACAGCTGATAAAACATCATAATAATCCACAAGTAATCCACACCATTCCAATCCATCAATTAACATATTGTGATGCAAAAAGCTGTGTGTTGGTAAGAAACTAATTTCTTACACCCATTCACTGCAGAGGATCCATTGGTGATCAAGTATTGTAATGCTAAATTTCTCCAAATCTGTTCTGATGAACAAACAAACATCTATATCTTAGATGGCCTGAGGGTGAGTGTCAGGGTTCTGGACTGTCTGTGTGTGTTTTGCTCCCCGTGAC
>NW_015718777.1:0-276 GCF_001515625.1 Sinocyclocheilus rhinocerous
GTTTTAATTCCATAGGGGGCGCTGTTGGCCTACTTGCAATAACATGAAAGTAAAATACACAAATAACATTAATATTCTATTTTTTATTAAATAAAGCAGCAACTGATGTCGTAAAATCACGAGTATGTTTTGATTTAAAGTTCAGAAGATATAGCTTACATGAATAAAAATCACAAACATGACACTTATATATAGTTATATACATATTTAAAACGGAGTAGAAAAGTGCATGGTTTCTAAAAAAAATAATGAATAGAGCATAATATATAGGCTATA
>NW_015718778.1:0-276 GCF_001515625.1 Sinocyclocheilus rhinocerous
TTAGCGTTGACATGGTTACAATCTCCTCACATGTTCTCAGTATTGGAGGGAGGAGGGTTGGGGGGTGGGTCGGATGGTAGTAGGGAATAATGGGTAAGAAAGAGTGCGCATTCTACTTGTAGAGGTTATGTTCAGACCACTTAGAAGGACTGCTCTGCATACACCTTGTATATGGTGTGTTGGGAATTAAATCATGTGAGACTAATGAATGTGCACTGGCATGACCAAAAATTGCTTTATTTATAGCAGTGTTTATACAGTAGATTTAGCAAAACT
>NW_015718779.1:0-275 GCF_001515625.1 Sinocyclocheilus rhinocerous
AATAATAATAATAATAATAATAATAATAATACTAATAATAATACTAATAATAATGATAATAATAATAATAACATATGCATACATGCATATATATAAACATAAATATTGTAGAAATCATCAGATTTTCTTCTATGCTGTATAACAGGAGTACAATATAATTAATGTAAACATACTTAAAGTATGTTTAATATAAGTGCAATACAAAAATTAACTGACTATACATTATCCCTTGCATGCATCATACTTAAAAAGACAAAAACAACAACAACAACAAC
>NW_015718780.1:0-276 GCF_001515625.1 Sinocyclocheilus rhinocerous
GCCCATTCACTTAATAGGCAGATTTGAAGAGTTTTTGTTGTTGTTGTTTTGTTTTGTTTTTTTTCACAGAAATTGTATTTATTTTATTTAGATGATGATTGTCAACTTATTAATGGCTTAAATAAAATTAGTAATAATTATTTGGCAGTTCCCCTCTGTCTGGTTAAACCTCTTAGGCATTAAGTAAGGGGCCAAGGCCTTCCTTTTGGACCTGCGGCTTTCTCCTCCTGACCTCTTTGGCAATGTAGTCAATTCTGTCATCGAGAGATTCCAGGA
>NW_015718781.1:0-276 GCF_001515625.1 Sinocyclocheilus rhinocerous
ACAAATTTTGTGTGTTTGGTTTTAAAGAGTTTGCAAAAGAAAGAGACTGAGTGGAGAAGAGGCATGAGTTCTTGAAGCTCCACAGACAACAGCAAATTGAGAGAGAGCTCACCTGGAATGGATATGCAAGGCAGGTTAGTGTAAACGTGACCTCCCCTTATTTCACTGGATTCTGTTGAACAATTCACACACTGGGTTGAGAAAATTTAATCAATGCTTAACTATAGAACCAAACCTATTCATAGCAACCCTGAACTGTACAAAGCGTGGAGGAAA
>NW_015718782.1:0-276 GCF_001515625.1 Sinocyclocheilus rhinocerous
TTTGTTAATGAGCTGTCGTGACTCGTCAGATGCTCCAATGAAGTCTACAGCCTGAAGGTCAGCGTGGTACAGCTTAAGAGTGGAGTCCAAATACTCCTGCAGCACAAAATAAAGGTGGTATCTCATTTGGAAAGAAAAAAATAAATCACAGCGCATTTGCATATGAATTATACACATTCTTCTCTCAGATAAGGCAAAGCATGAATTTAGCAAAGCACACAGAGAGCATTAAAATGTCTCATTGAAGGCAGAATGGACTCACAGGTAAGAAGCTGA
>NW_015718783.1:0-276 GCF_001515625.1 Sinocyclocheilus rhinocerous
ACACACACACACACACATTCCCTCTCTCACTTTCTGTCTGTGTGCCCATGTGCTGAAGCCTGGTGTGATTGCATGCGCAGGAGAGAGAGCAAGTGAGAAGGAGAGGGAGAGAGAGTGAGAGGGTGAGAGAGAGAGTGAGAGAGAGAAATGAAGAGGGCGATTTACCTGACTGTGGTCTCCAGGCTGGCTCCAGTCTGGAGGAGAGAGAATTAGCAAACCAGCATTGCAGCGCGCAGCCAGTCTCTTCATCAGCTGATCACTCAAAACGCACAGCCC
>NW_015718784.1:0-276 GCF_001515625.1 Sinocyclocheilus rhinocerous
AAGGTACGCGATACAGTACGAGACCAAATGCGATTTCAGCACGTCATGTTATGTTTAAAATAGTCTAAATAAAAATTCAGAAAAGGTGGCTATTAATATACAATAAGCATGGTTAATAATCCTAAATACACGTTTGCATCATGCCTTTCTAGGGACTCGAGATGCAAACTAGCATATGCTATACTCTCTATGTACAATGCATATTTTTCAGGCTAAAAATCATGATTTTTGTACCATCCCTATATAAACAAACCAATAAAATTAAAAATAACCTAC
>NW_015718785.1:0-276 GCF_001515625.1 Sinocyclocheilus rhinocerous
AAAGTGTTTTTGAAAAATCACATACCCTGCCTTTAATGAATAAATGCTGTTATGATAGATAATTATTGTAGAATATTGCTGCAAATACTCACAATGTGGCCAAATAGAGAAAAGCTTTGAAAGTAGGGGACCCTAACAACCCTTAAAAAAAAATTAGCCATGGTTTTACTATAGTAAAAGTGTAGTAACCATGTATTTTGGCATATTGATTACCATCTGTATAACCAGTTGTACAAATACCATGGTTAAACTGGTTAGTGTAGCAAAACCATGGTT
>NW_015718786.1:0-276 GCF_001515625.1 Sinocyclocheilus rhinocerous
ACAAGTGAGTGATCAGAAAACCCAACAGGGCTAATAAAGCTGTTTTTAACAACATTAAAATGATATTTAAAACAATAAAAACGATCAAGTCTGGCCATGGACAATAAGTTGTCTTTACAATGAGTCCAGGTATACTGACTTTGATTACCATGTAACCCTCTCCATACATCACATAATTCATGGGTCTCTAACAATTGAATCAAACAAGTACGAGAGGCAGAATGAGGCTCCACATGATTTCTATCAAGTCTATTTTCTGTACAATTCCAATCCCCA
>NW_015718787.1:0-276 GCF_001515625.1 Sinocyclocheilus rhinocerous
ACACACACACGTCAAACAGTCTAAGAGCTTTCGATCACATTCACAATAAAACACAGGCCAGTGTCTCTCCTCTGCCACTTATGCGGCTGAGCTGGTTAAGAGTGCATCAGTGAACAAGTGTGAGATTTTCCATGCACACGCAACACCCACTCAAATCCCTGGTGGCCATTCCAACAAGCCACTTCATGGTGGTTGTCAGTTAGTCCGTCATATTGGCCCCCAAATTAGCTCTGAATTTCAGAGCAGCTGTAATTAGCCTCTTCATTTCCACCTAAA
>NW_015718788.1:0-276 GCF_001515625.1 Sinocyclocheilus rhinocerous
TATGTATTATCATATAGCCTATTACAATATCTGTATAAGCATCATATTAAGACATGGACACTTGATGATCTGTCAATAATTTTGGGTTTTGTCCTACCTGCTTGCCTAGCTGCATTTATATATGACAACTCTCGTCCCAAATACTGATACACCTGGATCACCTGATTCACCTGGATCAAACTCTGCAACAAACGTTAAAAAAAAAAAGATTAGAAACACAAGGACTCTGGGATATTTTATTATTACCTCTAAAGGACAAGAACACCTTTAATGGAG
>NW_015718789.1:0-276 GCF_001515625.1 Sinocyclocheilus rhinocerous
ACATACTAGTTGGGTTTAACTTCCAAAAACTGTTTAACTTTCTCCCGCACCCATCGTTGTTTAGGATCACTGCAGAACGTTCCCCGTTTAGTCTCAAAGCTGTAAAAGAGAATGAAAACAAAGAAATGTAACATCAGATGCTGTTGATGTCTAACCAATGACATGTTTTCTTTAGAAGAACTGTGATTCTTACATGATGGCCTTCACACATGGAAGACTTTTGTGTTGCAACCTGATTTCGATGATGGGATCGGTCACCTTGGCTGTGGAGACTTT
>NW_015718790.1:0-276 GCF_001515625.1 Sinocyclocheilus rhinocerous
ATAATGTATATATGTACATTTTTTTTTTTTAAATTAAAATGAACTAAAGTATATATATTTTTTAATTCAGTAATATTCATCAGACAGAAAAAAGGAATAGAAAGCTTTTCATATATATATATATATAAGAACATCAACATTTATTTCACATGATATAAAACAGATGAAATATGCACATTTGCATATTGACTCTGATACATAACCTCTTCTGCGTCTCTGCTCTGCTCATTGTATGGTGTACAGTATATACATCATGAACTTTACAGTTTATACATC
>NW_015718791.1:0-276 GCF_001515625.1 Sinocyclocheilus rhinocerous
TCTTGCCTAAAAAGACGGGTTTATGATGTTTAATACATTTGGCTGGTTTTAGCCTTACCCTGGAGTTGGTTCACCCTCCGCCTATGGTCTACTCCTATTACGTTTGAAAAGAGACATGGCCATTGTAACATCTATACAAGGCGTTTCCCAGCGAGCATCTTGATATATCAATTTGACGTCAAATATTAGTCATTGATAATGATGCTGTAACATCATTTTAAATTCAGTTTAGACAGCAATTTCTTCCAGTGGTAATTGGGTGAAAATAAGAAGTTA
>NW_015718792.1:0-276 GCF_001515625.1 Sinocyclocheilus rhinocerous
AATCATATCAACTTGTGGAAAATGGGCATCTGATGACCCCTTGAAAAAAAAAAGAAAAAAGGTTGCAATAAAACAGAAGTAGCAACGGATCTTTTCTAGAATATTGCGATGTACAAACGTGTACCAAAAAAGAACAAATGTAGGGCGGGGACTTGATTCTATATGCATTGGTTGTTAATTGCGTTGTGAGATGTGGACGTTGCACTCAAAAGTGGAGGCAGATGTAAGGCATTGCGAACATCACACAAATGAAAGAGGAATCTCCGCATTCCACCT
>NW_015718793.1:0-275 GCF_001515625.1 Sinocyclocheilus rhinocerous
TTCAGTGTCACATGATCCTTCAGAAATCGTTGTAATATGCTGATTTGCTGCCCGCCAAAAAACATTTCTTATTATTATCAATATTAAAAACTATAGAAGCTTGTTTTCACTATTTGCTGCAGAATTCGCTAGATTTATGCTCAATACAAGTATCTTGCTCAAATGCAAGATACAAACTCACAATTCTGAGAAGAAAAAAGAAAAAGAAAAATGTATTGCTTGAAAGAAATTCTGAGAAAAAACTTAGAATTCAGAGGAAAAAAAATCTAAATTGC
>NW_015718794.1:0-276 GCF_001515625.1 Sinocyclocheilus rhinocerous
ACCAAGGCTGCTCCGCAGGTATTCTCCGCTGATTGCTGTGAGACCCGGGAGAACGCCTGGAGAGATGGAGGATGAGAGATAGGGCTCATGTTTTGCTCAGCAGGGGTGGCGGAGGATGGAGGACAACACCTGTCAGTCAAGCTGTCTTAAAGCCCGTCGGATGATTCTACCCACAGAGCTGAATTCCTGTGCTCCTCTTTTAACCAAAAGGACAAACGGATGGATTTTAAGGTAACTGAGAAAAAAAACTTTTACTCCAGAGAGAATATCAGGGGA
>NW_015718795.1:0-276 GCF_001515625.1 Sinocyclocheilus rhinocerous
ACACACTTACATCGACAAATCAGCTTGAGTTTGAATGGAGATGAATCACTAAAGTAACTATGAGTTAGGCTGGTATGAATCCAAGGGTGTTAATTATTATTATTATTATTTTTATTTTTTTTGAAGAGGCACCAGGTGCAATCCTAGCTCACTCCTTTGCAAGATAAGACATGACCAAAAGACAAAATTTGTAATAATGTAGTTACTCATGTCATGCAATATAGTTATGCAATACACATAGGCCTGTCGCAATAATCAATATATCGACTTATCGCG
>NW_015718796.1:0-276 GCF_001515625.1 Sinocyclocheilus rhinocerous
ACCAGACACTGCAGATGAAACCTCTACCCTTTTCACTGAATGAAAATGAACAGGCAGACTTGCAACTCTTAAAGCGAGTCAAGTCAAATTTCCACACCGTGAGGAATTAACAATGAAAAAGACATGCCGTATATGCTGTGGCATTTTACATACACGTCCACATTTCTGTGGATTATTTAATAGGCTGACATTTTGCGAAAGGTCTTGGCCTTTCTGGACTGAGTCGTTTCCTCCAATGTCAATTTTTCAGCTGTTGAAATCCAGCCACCAGGAAAA
>NW_015718797.1:0-276 GCF_001515625.1 Sinocyclocheilus rhinocerous
ACCTACAATCCCTGCCGGACCTGAGAATAAAAAATAAAATCTAATAAAATTAGCAGCAGTATGCACTTTCTGTTTACATAAACAGTGAAATAAAAACATTATAAATGATTGCCGGATTTTAAACTAACAAAAATGTTCATAACATGTTATCTACTGACATGTACTACATGTTCAAAAAAAGTTTTGAAAATTTTAAAAATAAAATTATAACATTTCAGCCTTTATTATTATTTTTTTATATAAAAAGGATGAGTCATAATGAAAAAAAAAAATATA
>NW_015718798.1:0-276 GCF_001515625.1 Sinocyclocheilus rhinocerous
ACCTTTCTGCTCCTCAGAGAGCTTTTCCTTTTATTTTTTTCCCATTGCTTTTCTCCCCTTTTCCTTTCATTCAGCGTCTGTGGTAGCCCGAGGCAAGACAATTAAAAGTTTCCTCAGCCTGTCTCAGTCAATGAATCGCATGATGAGAATCTGTTAGATGCTCTCTCTCTCCTTATCCATCTATCAGTTCATCTCTAATTCATTTAGTGTTCTGCCTTCTTTTGAGGCTCTGGCTCTACTGTTAAGTAACTCGTAGTGATCGTAGTCCTTCTTGTT
>NW_015718799.1:0-276 GCF_001515625.1 Sinocyclocheilus rhinocerous
ACTATTAACCAACATTTAGTACCAATATAGCTACCCCCACCCTAATTTTTTAATTTTATTATGTAATGTAATTATTTTCTCACATTTAACTTAAACTTTGGCTTTAAATATTTAACAAGTTTTTTTTATTTTATGCAAATTTATTTTACTTTTGTTAATATTTGTATTAATTTTATTTTATAATGATTATTTATTTTTAATTAGATAAATTTAACTTAAAACTGTTTTTTAAATATATTTTTAATGTTTATTTTATGCTAACTTTATTTTTATTTT
>NW_015718800.1:0-276 GCF_001515625.1 Sinocyclocheilus rhinocerous
ACTCAAAAGAAAGAAATGAGATATTGTATTTTGCTTCAAGAAAAAGAATTCTATTTGATGACAATTAAAAGGCTTTGCATTGTGCGGGAACATTATTTAAAAAAAAAACATTATTGTAGTTTTTGTTGTACTCAAATGCTTGGAAGTCACAGTAATGACTCATCATAAAAACATGAATCATTTCATTTTTTCCAAAACATTTTACAAACTGAAGTTCAGTATCAACTAAAAGCAAATATGTCAAGATGGGGCCTCATTTTTAATTTACAGGTTTGT
>NW_015718801.1:0-276 GCF_001515625.1 Sinocyclocheilus rhinocerous
ACAGACTGACAGACAAAGACAGACAGGCAGGCAGGCAGACAGACAGACAGACTGACTGACTGACTGATTGACTGAATGAATGACAGAAAGACAGACAGACAGACTGACAGAAAGACAGACAGAAAGACAGACATACAGGCAGACAGACAGACTGACAGAAAGACAGATAGACAGACAGACACAGACAGACAGAAAGACAGACAGACTGACTGACAGACAAAGACAGGCAGGCAGACAGACAGACAGACGGACGGACGGACGGACGGACGGACGGAC
>NW_015718803.1:0-276 GCF_001515625.1 Sinocyclocheilus rhinocerous
ACTCTCCATATGGTGCGCTTTCCCACATTACATTCTCAGATTGAATCTTGGTCTTGAGACACAAGGATTCTGAGTTCTTTCCGAAGGATTTCCGGTCTCCGTGGACACGGATGCATTCATTTCCGACAAGGGCCCTGAATATGTTATGAGCTTTGATGGAGTTCCTCTTTTTCAGCAATCTCCTGCAAATATTGAATGGGAAAACAAAGTCAACATGAAACCCTGTCAGTCCTCCTTAAGGACGCCATATATATGGCCACACACACACACACACAC
>NW_015718804.1:0-276 GCF_001515625.1 Sinocyclocheilus rhinocerous
ACTCAGCTACTGTGGCCGTATGTGCGTGTTTCTATGTAGGGCACTGAAAGTGCATCTTAGAAAGCACAAGAAGTTCATTGTCCTGACAGACTGACATGCATCACATTGTTGCATTCCCATAAAAAAAGTCATTTTATTGCACTGTAAAGGTTTTTTACTGCTGAGACTGACAGTTGTTGGAGTATCAGCAACAATTATTATTATTGTTATTGTTATTATTATCATTAATAATAATAATAATAATATTTTAAAATTGTATTTTATTTGATTTTTGGA
>NW_015718805.1:0-276 GCF_001515625.1 Sinocyclocheilus rhinocerous
ACATGAACTAGAGAAAGCATTTATTTCACAATGAGATTTCCCCCCACTTTCAATTGTTTTACTTCAATAATAGGTTAGAATTTTGTGAAAGTTTTTTAATTAAATATCAAAAGGATAAACAATGCAGATCTATTTTCACAGCCGCCTTTGCTCATATTTCATATTTGATCATACCAAGGTTGCCTGCCAATATTAGTGGAGGGCACTATATATGTGTATATACGTATATATTAGTGCTGTTAAACAATTAATCGCGATTAATCGCATCCAAAATAA
>NW_015718806.1:0-276 GCF_001515625.1 Sinocyclocheilus rhinocerous
ATGCCACAACTTTATGAATTTAAGACTTTCTGCTCTGATTTAAGACTTTTTAAGGCCCTGTTTTGTGAAAGATCGAATTAGGACTTTTTAAGACCCACAGAAACCCTGTTTATGAAGTCACGCAATCGATTTGTGTCAGAAAGCCACCAAAATTCACATTGTTATTCACAGATAATCTTGACACCCATCCTTGCTATCTTTAGCATGTTCATGAGACAAGTAGTGTCGTATGATTCCTAGTTGAATCTTTTCAATCAGTTTACAAAACCAGAGTAA
>NW_015718807.1:0-276 GCF_001515625.1 Sinocyclocheilus rhinocerous
CAAAACTATCTCTTTACCTTATCCCGATCCACAACGGTAAGCTTGTACTGTGTTCTAATTTAAAGTACACATGAAATCAAAATTAAGTATATTTATTTTGATAGCGAAGAATGCTATTTTTGTGGTGAACAATTCATCTGTGCAAGTTAATCCACAAAAAAAATTCTTCTTCTTCTTCCGTTTTCTGGCGCGTTGCATTCTTTGTACATATCGCCACCTACTTTTGCTGCTGTCAGTTTTTCCCTGTTTTTGCTCTTGACTCTTTCTCGCATATCC
>NW_015718808.1:0-276 GCF_001515625.1 Sinocyclocheilus rhinocerous
TTTCTTTCTTGTTTTCTCATGATCACGACTTAATTATCTTGTGATCGCGACATAAAAAAGATTCTCGTGATTTCGTGATCTCGAAATAACAGAAGTTGTTTTCTCGTTATCACGACTTATTTTTTGTGATCTCGACATAACAAAAGTAGTTTTTTTACAATGGTTGTTTGATTTTTAAAATACAATGCATCGTGAGTCTACTGTTGCTATGGTAACAGACACAACTTTGACTGTATCTGATCGACAGATAAACCAAGTGCTACTGTATGTTGTGGA
>NW_015718809.1:0-276 GCF_001515625.1 Sinocyclocheilus rhinocerous
CAGCTGGACAATAACCAATCTGGATTTAAAAGTGGCCATTCAACTCCAAATCTTCAGTTCTCATTCTGCTAGATCTATCTGCTGCGTTTGACACTGTTAATCTTCATATCCTTCTGTCCACCCTCTCATCGCTGGGTATCACCGGAACTGCACTCCATTGGTTTGAGTCTTACCTCACAGGTAGGTCCTTCAGGGTCTTGGGGAGGAGAGCTATCCAAATCACATCAGCTTGTCACTGGGGTTCCTCAGGGATCAGTTCTTGGGCCCCTCCTCTTC
>NW_015718810.1:0-276 GCF_001515625.1 Sinocyclocheilus rhinocerous
ATAAAATCACATGATTTTAAGTAAAATATTAATTCAAATTAAATTTAAAATATTTATACATAAAATAATTTATATTATTATTATTTAATCGCAATATCATTTTGAATTCTTGACGATGTATAAATTATTATAACTAGATTTTTACATTTTCTGAATAAAACATGAGCAATGTAATGGATAGTGTGCCTTACATTGTGTTTGTTTGTTCCAGAAACACTTTCTCAATAAATACATCAAAAAAACTAAAAAAAAAAATTTCTCCAGTAACAAATAAAT
>NW_015718811.1:0-276 GCF_001515625.1 Sinocyclocheilus rhinocerous
ACTATAATCGTGATAAGAAATTTTCATACCGTTACATCCCTATTGCAAAGAAACGTTAACATTTCAAGCAAATAATTAAATTTAATTAAATAAAATGTGTATGTTATGCATGCTTGTTGCATATTTTCTTTTTTCTTTTTTTTTTTTATTACAAATGAATAAAAAATGGAAAACAAAGTATTATATACAATTATTTGCTGGAATTTTTTCATTAAATGTTCAATTGTCTTAAAATGTATATGCATGCTTGTTGCATATTTTCTTTGAAAAAAAAAA
>NW_015718812.1:0-276 GCF_001515625.1 Sinocyclocheilus rhinocerous
ATAAACTCCTCTCAGATCATCACACTCCAGTTCAGATCATTTACACACTCTGATCTGCGGCTTTAAAAGACAAACAAACCACGTCTGCATGGAGGTTTTCACAATAATTGTTTTGTAGCTCAACTGAGACACATAGACGGCCAATTAAAGCCCAGAGCATGCTAATTAAATGAGCAAACAAACATCTGAAGACTTCTGTCCACACTGAATAATGAACAGGATTTAAGTAAATGTTATTCAGTGATTGATCATTTAGCAGAAGTACTAGGTTAATTG
>NW_015718813.1:0-276 GCF_001515625.1 Sinocyclocheilus rhinocerous
ATAAATAGCGGTGCTGTTGTTATTAACTAAAATAAAACTATTAAAATAATATTTGTAAATATAAATATTAGATAAAATACTTCAACTTAAAAAAAACTATTCAATAATGTTAAAAGAATGTTGCAGTAGCAACTACTGTACCTCAAATAAAAAAAAAATTAAGTTGAATTATTAAAATGACTGAAACTAAAAATGAAATAAAGCTAAACAGAAAATGAACATATATTCCTAAAACAAATTAAAATTTAAATGTTAAAAATTATAATACTAAAATAA
>NW_015718814.1:0-276 GCF_001515625.1 Sinocyclocheilus rhinocerous
CCAAAAAAAAATACTTGGAGAGGTTTACAGGCATCTTGGCAGGAATGGGGTCCTGAGGGTGTTCTGGAGGAATGGGCACTGGTGGGCACTCTCGAGGCGCGGAGCCCTCCTTGGGCTAAACTCGGGAACAGGGGCCCTCACTGGGCTAAACTCGGGCATAGGAGCCCTCACTGGGCTAAACTCGGGGACAGGAGCCCTCAGTGGGCTAAACTCGGGGACAGGAGCCCTCCATGGGCTACACACAGGAACAGGAGCCCTCCTTGGGCTAGGCTCGGA
>NW_015718815.1:0-276 GCF_001515625.1 Sinocyclocheilus rhinocerous
ATAAAGCACATATTTTGTATAACCATATTCTACATCCCTAATCCTGCGCAATACCTAAACTTGACAACTACTTTACTAACTATTATTAAGCAGCAAATTAGGAGTTTATGTTAAAGGATTATGTTAAGTCGTAGTTAATGGTCTGTTAATAGCGACAATTGGACCTTAAAGTGTGGCCGCTATTGTTTGTTAATGCATTAACTGGCATTAACTAATGGGCCCTTATTGTAAAGTGTTACCGGTATTTTAAAGATTAACTGTGCTAAACTAAACTCA
>NW_015718816.1:0-276 GCF_001515625.1 Sinocyclocheilus rhinocerous
ATAATAGCTACACAATTATTAAAATGTATGATGCTCATACTCTTTTCTATTCCAACATAAATGTATGTTATAAACTTTTATATACATTAAATATGTATAGAACTCAGTTTATAATGTTTGATGACCCGTGATCTCTGTCATTAAGGGACTAGTTACTAGACACTTTTAACAAAAAAAAACATGAACATTTAACACGCACAATTTGTGTTATTGAATGTACTCTATCTATTCAAGTGAAATCATCTGAATGGACTCACTGATGAGGTTGAGCTGAAT
>NW_015718817.1:0-276 GCF_001515625.1 Sinocyclocheilus rhinocerous
AGTCGTGGTATTGAGGGTGGAGAGAGCGCTGGTAATTCACTCCCCTCCCTACAATACCGGAACTGAGACTCAAGTCCGACTCTCTAACCATTAGGCCAAGACTGCCCCTGTCAACGCCCCTGTCCCTTGACTGCACCCCCATGTCAAAACAATGCCAGAAAGTGAAACACGCAGAAGCGTGAAGCACAAAGGGAAAAAACTGTATCGCGATCTCACACTTCACTGTAACGCAAAATAAAAGGAGCGTTGCAAATAAAT
The DNA here is from genome assembly GCF_001515625.1 of Sinocyclocheilus rhinocerous. Classification (NCBI taxonomy): domain Eukaryota; kingdom Metazoa; phylum Chordata; class Actinopteri; order Cypriniformes; family Cyprinidae; genus Sinocyclocheilus; species Sinocyclocheilus rhinocerous. The sequence goes on from NW_015718817.1 coordinate 259, forward strand.
CAGTAGCTATGGCCATGG
>NW_015718818.1:0-276 GCF_001515625.1 Sinocyclocheilus rhinocerous
GAGCCTTCATTATAGAACTGCTCTGTATGGACAGAAAATAAAGTGCGTTAACTGTGCAGCTCAGTTAAAGATTTGTTTTTCTGTTTCTACTAAAAAAAAATATATAAATAAATAAAAACTAATTGAAAACAAATAAGGGATAATGTTTAGTCAGCCAGTTGTTATTAGCGGTTTAAAGGAATATAATCTTTGAACATTAAAATTAAAATTTTAAAATTGAGTGGACAAAACATAATGCAAGAATGGATATACCACGGATGCAATTCTAGTCTAAAT
>NW_015718819.1:0-276 GCF_001515625.1 Sinocyclocheilus rhinocerous
ATATCAAAGAGCCCCTCTATAGTGGAATATAGTTGTGACTTGTTTATGTATAAATTAATGATGATATTAAGAATTAGAGATTAGAAGATCTGAGTATTGCATTTAGAAGATCTGAAAATTGCATTATTTATTATTATTATTAAGAAGCAATATTTCACCCATTATAAGTGTACTTATGGAGACATTATAAAATGTAAAAATTAATGCAATGCATCACCTTTTACATTCTCACAATAATGGCTGTTGCTTATAAAATCAAACACTACAAAATACACA
>NW_015718820.1:0-276 GCF_001515625.1 Sinocyclocheilus rhinocerous
CTTGTTTCAAATCAGGGGCCTCATTTATAAAATCTGAACGTGTGACAGTTTCCAAAACGGGAGTGAATTATATAACCATATGCGCAAAAATGTCTCTAAATGCATCGCTATCTAAATCGCAGTTCATCTTAAATACAAGAGCTATGTGTACAAGAGCTTTAACTCCTCCTACAAAATGCACAGATATCTTTTTATGGTTTAGAAAAACTACATTACTCATCATCAATAAGCAAGGAAATCCATGTGTAGGCATATATTATTTTAATCATCATCATA
>NW_015718821.1:0-272 GCF_001515625.1 Sinocyclocheilus rhinocerous
ATATATATATATATTAAGAAATTATGAAAATGTATTGTGTATCTAATCTTATTTTCACAGTTTGATCTCTTTGGACTGTAAATGTTCCCAGACTAAAGACAGAAACACCTGCCGGTCGAACGCATCCTCATACGTCTGTCTGCATTCATTACTGTAATCGTTAAGCACTAAGACAGACTGTGACCCTGCCGAACGCACGGCTCAGAGGTCACGCAGGGTCAGACCGCGAGTGTGTATGTGTGTGTGTGTGTGTGTGTGTGTGTGTGTGTGTG
>NW_015718822.1:0-276 GCF_001515625.1 Sinocyclocheilus rhinocerous
ACTAATTTTGACATTTAGGCACTTTAGAAATTGTGTTTTAATACATTAGTCAACAGGTTTTGATCAGTAAGATTTTTAATGTTTTTTTTTTTAAAGAAGTCTCTTCTGCTAACCAAGCCTTCATTTATTTGATCCAAAATACAACAAAAACTGTAATATTGTGAACTTTTTTTTATTATTTAAAATAACTGATTTCTTTTTAAATATATATTAAAATGTGATTTATTCCTGTGATTTCAAAGTTGAATTTTCAGCATCATTACTCCAGCCTTCAGT
>NW_015718823.1:0-276 GCF_001515625.1 Sinocyclocheilus rhinocerous
ATGGGCTAAATAAATAAACATAAAGATAGATAGATAGATAGATAGTTTCAAGAAGTTTCAAAGTCCTTGTGCATCTTCTTTCAGGATTACCTGCAAAAATAAAATAAAATAAATAAACTATCAATGGCACAAAGCATGACTGAAGTTTCCAAGAAATGGTAGGCTATTTTACTCTATGTCTATCAGATTGCACATTTGCTTTGTTCCTGATAATAACATGCGTTTGTTTGTTTTTAAGTAACACGTATTTTAAGTATAGGCTATAAAGCCTGCACT
>NW_015718824.1:0-276 GCF_001515625.1 Sinocyclocheilus rhinocerous
AACCCGCAACCTTTGGGTTACGAGTCCGACTCTCTAACCATTATTACTTCCCCCTTTATTTAACCTTTCTGAATAATAATCTTAGGCCCAAACCTCGTCCCATATCTGTGATGTTCAGTGTCCACTTAGTACATCCATCAAGGCAGTTCCCACAATGCCTTTCAGGTGTTCCAGCTCATGTAAGGATGTATCAGCGTGTCATAGCCTGCATACCATCTCCAGGCTGTATTTGCTGACTGCAGGGAGATGGAGAAGATCTGGGTGCAGCTGAAGGGG
>NW_015718825.1:0-276 GCF_001515625.1 Sinocyclocheilus rhinocerous
ATATTTTGGTCATATCGCCCACCCCATATGTCAATATTCTTTTAGATACTGGTTCTTAAATTTATTGTTTGGTCTCTTCGTTTTTAAGGCCCTATATGTTTCAGTTCCAGTGATGTGGGGATCTCAATCTGGCTCCACGAGTAAATTAAATTGCACAGAGTTTCAGTGATCAAAAACCAAATGTGGGTCACTTTGCTTACAACCCATAGCTTTTTTTATACCTTTTGTCGTGGGGTGAATGAGAACACAGACTCGGTACTGATAGAAAGTGCCCCG
>NW_015718826.1:0-276 GCF_001515625.1 Sinocyclocheilus rhinocerous
TTTTTTTTTCCATTAGGAGTGGCATATAATCATCCAACAGCAAAGTGAAAGACTGGTGGAGAGCATGCCAAGATACATCAAAGCTGTGATTGAACATTAGGGTTATTCCACCAACTCTTCCGGAGAGAAAACATTTTTATTGTATTGTTTAAAAATGAATATAAACTAGTTTTCTTTGCATTATTTGAGGTCTGAAAACATGGCATCTTTTGTCATATTTTGACCAGTTGTCATTTTCTGCAAACAGATACATAATAAATCCAGAGAAACTGCTAA
>NW_015718827.1:0-276 GCF_001515625.1 Sinocyclocheilus rhinocerous
GAGAAAGGAAAAAATGAAATTGCATCATATGACCCCTTTAAATTGTGCACCACTGTCATTAAAACGTATCTTATATTACACTACAGAAGTTTGGTCGGTAAGATTTTTAAAATGTGTATTTATATATATATATATATATATAAGAAGTCTCTTATGCTTTTTTTTAAGGCTTTAGTGTTATGAAACATTATTACAATATGTAATAACTGTCTTCTTTTTTTAATACACTTTAAAATGGAATTTATTTAATGAAATTTCAGCATCATTACTCCAGTC
>NW_015718828.1:0-276 GCF_001515625.1 Sinocyclocheilus rhinocerous
ATCATTAGAAAATCACAGCTAGGTGAGTTTGATCAGGGTTGGAGCCAAACCCTGCACATTGGCCCTCCAGGGCAAGCTTTGAGGAACGCTGATTTAGAGCATGTGTTGAAAAATGTAACACCCCTTACCATAATCGATTTCAGCTCCTGAGGTTTTATGAGCTGAAATAAACTCTATTATATGGTTTTAACTGGTAACTAAGTCCATACAATTTTTTTAGGATGGTGTCTAATGGCAGGAGTATAAAATGAGGCATTGTGTTTTTCTGTTGGAGAC
>NW_015718829.1:0-276 GCF_001515625.1 Sinocyclocheilus rhinocerous
CACAATCTCCTGGCTTGGAAATCCTATTATATGATAACATAAGATGCATTCAAATTTCACTTAAAAGAAAAAAAAAAGCAATGCACATAATCATTTCCTCTGTTTATTGTTGGTAAATACATTCATTTTAACAAAGAGAAATAAAATTTCCAACCAACTTTTATCCGTCAAGCCTCCAGAAGGCTAAAAAAAGAAACTTGGATCTATAGATTTGCACAGTGAATCCTTGTGAAGACCTGTTAACCTTTCTGTAAAATGTTAATAGACAAACGAGGA
>NW_015718830.1:0-276 GCF_001515625.1 Sinocyclocheilus rhinocerous
CACGTGCATTGTATCAGACTAATTTATTATGTGCACTAATCATAAATCATGCAATATGAATCTATTAAATGGTGTGTCTGTTAAATGAATAGCTAGTCTGAACCTTGCTACTTCAGAACAGCACAATCAGCTGAAATAATAGTTTGCCTATGGTGAACAGTGATGTTGTATTAAAGCAGATATGTAATTTTCCTTTTTGTTTGATTCACCTCTAACTTAAACAGCAGTCAACCTGCTGCTGTCTATAAAAAAGGAAATTCTAATAATCTTACGAAC
>NW_015718831.1:0-276 GCF_001515625.1 Sinocyclocheilus rhinocerous
TCCTGTCAGTTGCTTGTCTTGCAGAAATGTCTGAACAAGACATTTAATCTGCCTCTTGCACTTGTCTGGGTCTCTGAACATGACAGAGGGGTCCAGACATGCCATCTGCCTAACTGTTGCATATTTGAGAGGGCTCTTCTCCTGCATTTTCCTGACGATGTTTGAAAGTCCCTGCATACAGTCTCTTTTAAACTCAAGGACTCCGAGCTCAACCATTTTCCTGCTCTGGACGTGGGAATTAAGCAGTCATAATTTGTACAATAAAATGATATTTGC
>NW_015718832.1:0-276 GCF_001515625.1 Sinocyclocheilus rhinocerous
ATCAACTCTGTAGATAATAACCCTCGATATCATGATGCTGTAGTAATCTATGCAAACCGGTCTTTCCCAGTAAAAATCCTCTTCGACTCTGTTTCTTCTGGAAATTTCATCTCTTCACGCCTATTACCTACCTTCAAGACTCCCCGTCAAAGTAATTTCACACGCTATCAGATTACCACTATTCAAGGAAAACTGCTGGACAACGGACTGGTGCAGTGAAGAACTCCGGATTTAACCCTTCGCATTGGCTGTTTGCATGAGGAGACCCTATCGTTG
>NW_015718833.1:0-276 GCF_001515625.1 Sinocyclocheilus rhinocerous
TTGCTCTTTGTCATCCAGGGAGACATTAAACTTCGCTTTTGCTCAATTACGTTCTGTTTGCTTTTTATTTCGGACCATTAAACTGTCATATTTTGAGATAACGCTGCAATTATCTCTTTTATCTCTTTAATGTTTGTCTGCCACGCCGTGATGGACCTCATCAGTAGATAATAGCTCCAGCTAGATGGCACATTTCTGTTATTGATCCCACCATGTCATTCATTACAAAAACACCTTGTGTGGGAGATGCCCGCAGTGTGTACTTAACCCTATAAA
>NW_015718834.1:0-276 GCF_001515625.1 Sinocyclocheilus rhinocerous
TTTTTTCGTTTTCCATTACAAATATCTAAACAATCTTAAATAAAGATATATTCACTTAAGAGGCAAAATGACATTAATGATATCAAGTCTTGTTTTCTTAAATTGTATTAAAATTAAGTTTAATCTTAAAACAAAAAAATCTGCCAATGGGGTCAGAAAAATAAACTTTCAAAGGGAAAAGAAGGCATTGGCATAAACTCAATTTAAACTCATTAAAGGTGCCATAGAATGCATGTGGCTTAGGTAAGGGCAAAAAATCTCCAGAAACGGTTTTAC
>NW_015718835.1:0-276 GCF_001515625.1 Sinocyclocheilus rhinocerous
TTTTCTTTAATTTTTTTTTAATTAATTTGATTTTCTATGATTTCAGCAGCCATTTTGAGAATGTGATTTATTATTTCAGCAGTTAAGTAGACCCATTTGATTTCCCAATTGAGCAGCAATTTTCTACGTATTTATTTGTACATTTAAGCATTATATTTGTCATTGTAATTTTATTAGAAAGACAGTTATATAACTTTGCCATTTTATAAGGACAGATTATTACTTAAACAGAGGCCTGAAATCTAACTTTAGTATAGGTTTAAAATCTGACATCAA
>NW_015718836.1:0-276 GCF_001515625.1 Sinocyclocheilus rhinocerous
ATTACTGTAGATCTTGCCATCTTCTTTAGTTGTGTGTTCGGGTAAAAAATCTGATTCTTTGAGTCAGATCTTTTCAGTGATGTAGTTCACAAAAGACTCTTAACCATTTGTTACGAATCAGATTGATCTCGGGTTAACCCACCAACTTATACACAGCAATGTACTGGGGACTTTATTGTAATGCAAAAGTCACATGGACCACTTTTATGATATTTTGTTGTGCTTTTGGGTCATTTTTGAAGTTTCAAAAAAGAAAATAATACTGGTTTGGAACAA
>NW_015718837.1:0-276 GCF_001515625.1 Sinocyclocheilus rhinocerous
ATTATGATTATAACTTACCAACCAGATGCCACAAGCAGAACAAAACAAACATGTGAACCATTTTCAGATTACAGCACTTTAAATATGTGAACACTTCTGTGACAGACAGCTTGTGAACAGTGTTAAACTGCCATATAGTGTTGCTCGTGAGTCCTCAACCAATCATTTTTGACCACCACCCAATCCATTGCACATGCTCTTCTTGCATGCATTGGTTGTAATTCTCCCATCTTATTCTCACACTGTTTGTAGTAGCAGACCCTTATTCTCACACTG
>NW_015718838.1:0-276 GCF_001515625.1 Sinocyclocheilus rhinocerous
ATGTCATTTTGAAGTAGAAAGACTGAAATAGTATTTTCTTGTTAAAAGGACTCCAAAAATCTGTTTTTAACTTCTAAACAGCATTTTTTATTGTGTATAATGGCGTTATTTTAGCCGTACGAGCGCTGGGAAGGCATAAGTTTCTCTGGAAGGTTTTACGGCCGCTAATGGAGGAATGAGTCATGCGGGTTTTCCATCTCCAGGGTTATTTTTGCTGCTGTATTTTGGGGCGGGACTCCCAGAGACGCTCTCTAACCGCAGCACAATAGTTTCATG
>NW_015718839.1:0-276 GCF_001515625.1 Sinocyclocheilus rhinocerous
ATTTAAAAAAACGATTAATCGAAAAATCAATTTTTTTGCCCAGCCTTACCACACAGAGCCTGGCATTGATATCTGCATGACAAATCCCAAGCCACTTTTTGTTTTCACACCCTATGGACACTGAGATTGAACTGTGTATATCTGCACAGCACAGCTTGCATCAAACTTTATATTACTTGATCTAACAAGCCACTTAAATACTCTTATGGTGAAAACATTTCAAGGTCACATTTTAGCTCAAAATAAAAAAATTCAAAAAAAATAAATAAATATATA
>NW_015718840.1:0-276 GCF_001515625.1 Sinocyclocheilus rhinocerous
ATTCAGAGAAAGCATTTAATTCCTAGAAAGAAATTGCAACGAAGCACGAGTTATGCAAAGTGACGTGGAGAAACATCCGATGCCAGTTTTCCAAAGCCATGAAAAGAATGAAAGAAAGAGTGGAGATAAGGTGGCGAGTATCAAATACATGTTTCAAATAAATATTTTTACACCATACTGCTGCTACTGTCGTTTTTTCTGTAAACAAATTTGAAAGGTATGCAATAGTTAAGTATATGTAGAGTGCTCTAGCCACTTCCAGCATTCAGAGCAGCT
>NW_015718841.1:0-276 GCF_001515625.1 Sinocyclocheilus rhinocerous
ATTTAATTATTTAAAAAAATTTTACAATTATATGCTTGACTTTTTATTTTATCTTTTTTACATGTTTACATTTTTTATGTTTACCTTGTTTTGTGCTATATTCATTTACTTTATTAATAGTTATTAATTATAATTATAATTAATTATAACTTTTTTTTAAATCTTTACCTTGTTTTGTGTTATATTTACTCAAGTTATCATTTAATTCGGTTTTTTTTTTTTCATTTATCAAAGTTTTTATTTTATTTTATGAAGTTCAGTTTGTATGTGATGGTG
>NW_015718842.1:0-276 GCF_001515625.1 Sinocyclocheilus rhinocerous
ACTCGTAAGTACGAACGTCCCAGGAGAACTTGAACGCAGCATAAGTCCGGCCATTCGTATCTGTTAACGTTAATGTGTTCTGCTACCAGGTTTCCGGAAGCAATTCCGCTACGCACCTTGAAATCTCCTACAATTGTGAAGTCCATCGTTAAGTTCTGCACAACTTTTGGTATGCCAAAAATAATTCAGTCAGATCAAGGATCTAATTTCATGTCCCGTGTGTTTCGCAACGTAATGAAAGAATTGAATATCAAACATTGTGTATCTAGTGCCTAT
>NW_015718843.1:0-276 GCF_001515625.1 Sinocyclocheilus rhinocerous
TATTATATCGATACTATGTAATTAATAGACGTCATAAAAGTCTTTTTGAAATCATTTATATACATATTCATGGAAGAAATGCATTTCAGAAGATCATAAAAAATGTAAATGTATTTCCAGACATAAACAGTGTAGTATGTATTTTAATTAACTTTATATTTGATTAACTTTAACATGCATTTTAATGGACTATTGTAATCATAAAAAATAAATGTGATAAAAATGTAATTAAAAAAAAAGGTATAGAGTGAACAAGCTTGTTTAAGTATAAAACTA
>NW_015718844.1:0-276 GCF_001515625.1 Sinocyclocheilus rhinocerous
GCATATTAGAATGATTTCTGAAGATCATGTGACACTGAAGACTGTCGACAGATTAGTAATGATGCTGAAAATTCAGAGCAGTAAATTACATTTTGACATATATTCACATAGAAAACAGTTAATTTAAATTATAACAATATTTTACAATATGAGTGTTTTTACTGTATTTTTAATTAAATAAATGCAGCTTTGATGAACAAAAGAGACTTCTTTCAAAAAGATTAAAATATCGTAGTAGTTCCATCCCACCTAGTAACCACCTAGCAGTGTATAACC
>NW_015718845.1:0-276 GCF_001515625.1 Sinocyclocheilus rhinocerous
ATTTTATTCCCATGTATATTCTGAAGGTTTTTATAGTGGGGTTTGCATATATATAATTTGCCTGGGTTTATACAACATTGTATTTCTAAAAAAAAACACGATGTACATTTTCTTTCTGGCTGTTGAAAGTATTTTCAGACTTCTCAATATCTCAATATGTCAACAAAATGAAATGAGAAATTTGAACCTCTATCCAATGTTGCGATTTATGTTCTGGAAATGTATGCATATTTAACTAGATAATGCCTCAATTGCATATTTAAACAACATTTCAGA
>NW_015718846.1:0-276 GCF_001515625.1 Sinocyclocheilus rhinocerous
CGGACAAAGCAAGATTGAACAGTGGGATATTTTTCATGGTAAGTAGATGTTTAAAGCTACATGTTACAGTTTAAAGCTATAAATATTTCCACCTGAAGCCCTTTGTGTAGGAATTCACTTGCTTGGCTCACATTTGTTTGACCTGTCTATAAATTGTACAATGTGCCCCATGAATGTGTTTTGCGACAACAAAGTAAGCTACAGTGACAAAGTAATATTATAGCTTACAGAAAAAATATACCAGATTATATTGAATACCGGTAGATTGTAAAATGG
>NW_015718847.1:0-276 GCF_001515625.1 Sinocyclocheilus rhinocerous
AATGTTAATTATTGTCTGTCTTTGCTGGTTTTTTTCTTCAGTTTATAATATTGCAATTGTAATAAGTATCTCACACAGAACAGATGTGTGTTATGGTGAATGCAATATTATGCTTACATTTGAATGGAGAGTAATTGATTTAATATTTTCCTTCCTGTTTCCCTGTACCCTGATCATAACTTTATATTTAAGGATATTCTATGTTGCACAAAAGCAAGTGAAAGTCATAAACTCTCTAATGAAGAGGGGTAAATGTGTAATGGAAGGTTCAGTAAG
>NW_015718848.1:0-276 GCF_001515625.1 Sinocyclocheilus rhinocerous
CATAAACACCGTGTCTTCTTCTGTTGGAGTGCATCCGAGAGGGCCCAATTACAGTCTTTCGCTACAGCGGTCTACTGTGGTCAAACGGCGTTATTGCAGGCCCTAACATTTGGTCATATGACATGAAAAGTCTATTCAACAACAAAAATATTTGTAGACAATTTTTTGTTGTCAATAATATTGACTAATCATTTCAGCCCTAATATGGAGTCATGTATAGCTTAATTACCTTTTTTTCAGATCTGGTCCTCCATACTGCATAGCAATGAGCTGTGA
>NW_015718849.1:0-276 GCF_001515625.1 Sinocyclocheilus rhinocerous
ATGAACACTTACATGGTGAAAGTTCTGCATGGGTCTAATGTTCAGGCGTCAAAACTTTGTAAACCATTGCGTGTTCGACCACATTTAAAAAATCAAAACCGAAAGTATAGGCTCCTCCACAGGTGAGCGGGCGGCAGCTACTTGTTTTTATATTGGACACTCGTTTGACGTTTCTCTGAGCAAAAAAAAAATTTAAATTAAGTTACCGTCATACAAATGTAATTTATTGGGGTAGCCTAAACCAAGTGGAGTAGAAAAAAATATATTTTAAAGGCG
>NW_015718850.1:0-276 GCF_001515625.1 Sinocyclocheilus rhinocerous
ATTGGCTATATCTCTCACAATCAAATTCTGAAGGCACAGTACTGCTGGTTTGTCCTGTGAAAAGAGAAAGATATGCACTGAAAAAAGTGAGTTCATAGTAGTTCATAAAAAAATATGATGCATATTTTAAAAACACATCACATTGAACATTAAGGTCTTTCAAAGTCGTCTTTATTTAGAGTAAACTAAATTAAACATTGACTAACAAAATGTTTTTAGTTTGAAAATTCTACCTTCATATTGTAGCTAATCCAGCTTTTGTTTATAGAGAAATTA
>NW_015718851.1:0-276 GCF_001515625.1 Sinocyclocheilus rhinocerous
ATGAATTTTCCTTAAGAGTTTGTTGTTTCCACTCACATTGTTTAAGCTAATTTTATAATACAGCATAACAATCATGGATTTCAAAAGGTGCATATACAAGGATCAAAAACTTCAAATGAGTTGCGTAGACTTATGTAAACTAATGAAAAAAGTGCAATATGCAAAATATTTTCAGGAATGTTCTGTCATTAGTTCAGTATAGCAAAAACATATACAAACCTTTAGTTTGATCATACTATGTACTGTAAATATTCTAATATTATAGATCATACATAA
>NW_015718852.1:0-276 GCF_001515625.1 Sinocyclocheilus rhinocerous
ATAAAAGCGTCTGCTAAATGACTAAATGTAAATGTAAATAAAAAATTGTTTATCTATGTATCTATATATACATAGGCTTTATGTTTCTGGTTATTCAGTGATTCATTTAGCATTTTGACTGATAATCCCACACACATTTTTTGCCCTCACTGACCTCTGAAATAATCTTCATCACGGCTGATGATTTTAACGTTTATCTGCTCTCGCATTAGTTCTGCGGTGCGATTAACGTCAGATCAGCTGGTAATAATAACCGCCTCTAAACCGAATACATCA
>NW_015718853.1:0-276 GCF_001515625.1 Sinocyclocheilus rhinocerous
ACCTCTGATTGGCTATTCTGTTCAAATGAGTCAGAATTCACTAGCCGGATTTTTTCTGCACACTCACTATTAGTCTCGTTGTAACATGATGTAAATAAGAGGTTCGTTGATTATAAAGGAACTTTGTGAGATCGCGATGAACTGAAGGAAGTGACACCTTTTTAGTGATTATAAAGGAAGTTAATAGAAAAATATTTGAAGTTTCGAGTCAAAATGTGTGTTTTTTTTTTTAATGCGGTTGCAATTATTTATAAAAGTAATGACTAGTAAATCTTG
>NW_015718854.1:0-276 GCF_001515625.1 Sinocyclocheilus rhinocerous
ATGCAAAAATATACAAATGGAAGTATTTGAATTATGTAATGACTACAATGTTAAGTAGGCCTAACTTAACCTTAAGGTGTTCACATGTATGCTAACCCACTTTAACGTTGTTTGTATGTATGTATTTTCACAAAATGTCAAATGCCTATTTGTAGAAACCTATCAACATAGTGTTGAAAAAAATGGATGAAATCAAAGATAGAGGAAACAAACAAACAAATAAACAATTAAAAAGGCAATAAAATCAAAACTCTGGTTATGCAAACATATGTAACT
>NW_015718855.1:0-276 GCF_001515625.1 Sinocyclocheilus rhinocerous
ACGGCACCCATTCACTGCAGAGGATCCATTGCTGAGCGAGTGATGTAATGCTACATTTCTCCAAATCTTTTCCAATGAAAAAACAAACTCATCTACATCTTGGATGGCTTCAGGGTGAGGACATTTTCAGCAAATTTCATTTTTAGGTAAACTGTTCCTTAAACTAAAATGATTAAAAATGGTTTTAGTTAATTTAAATAAAACTAAATAAAATAAAATATAGGCTAATTATTAGTAGGGCTGGACCAGAATATTCGATTATTCGAATATTCGTTC
>NW_015718856.1:0-276 GCF_001515625.1 Sinocyclocheilus rhinocerous
GCATAATAACTCCCATACAATGTAGCTAATATATACAGTAAACATGAATTTTGTTTGTTTTTTTAAAGGGCATTGATCTGCTTTTCGTTTTCGTTTACTTATACCTGATGTACTAAAATAGCTAAAACTGAAATACAAATGAATAAAAACTATATAGACAAAAACAAAAAATAAAAATTAAAAACACAACTGAATTACTAAAACTAACTAAAATTAAAACAAAAACAGAAAATATAAAAATAAAAACTAATTCGAAATATTAATAAAAAATATAAA
>NW_015718857.1:0-276 GCF_001515625.1 Sinocyclocheilus rhinocerous
GTGTGTGTGTGTGTGTGTGTGTACCTTTGTGTGTGGGGGGGGCCCGTTGGCTCTGTGGTCTCGAAATGGACTCGCTCCCCATGAGCTCTTGCATAATGCTGGAGGTCAGAGAGGGAATGCCTTAAGACATTATCAAGCAGCCATGGCTGTGTCCTGCTGGTCTTCTAGAGCAGAGAGAAACTCTCCATTAGATCATGAGACACAGAAAATGAAGTGGATGGGAATAAATGTGCCGTAAGTCACACTAATTTGTAGCAAAATATTCTAGCAAATACA
>NW_015718858.1:0-276 GCF_001515625.1 Sinocyclocheilus rhinocerous
AAGTAATAACGCGCCTCTCCTCGACAAGCCGCGTGATTTGAGATATCTTTCATGTATGTAGCCCAGATGGTGCTAATCCAAAGTTTAATACATGGATTTGTGGTTTGTTCAAATCCCTAACCATAAGCATGAGCAGTAACAATAATGATGCTTGCCTTGGCAAACGCCACTAAATATTCCGTCAGCATCAGTTTGCGTTACTAATCTCAGCCGAGCGGCTTGAAATGTCTTCCTTCACTCTGCATTTACGCTGCGCTTCATTAGAGTTTCATTGAG
>NW_015718859.1:0-276 GCF_001515625.1 Sinocyclocheilus rhinocerous
ATGCCTTTAAAGTGACTTGTGTAATAAAGCTGTCTCCGGTTGATTATGTGCTGTTGTCAGTGATGGTTTAACCTCTCTGTTGTTGTTTAGGGAGGGGTGTGTTCAGCTGTATGGAGTTTGATAAAGGAGATTTCCTGCTGGAATACAGAGGCGACCTCATAAGCAAAGAAGAATGTGAGCGGAGGCAAAGAATATATCATGATGCACTTAAAGTTTTCATGTTTGAGTTTCGCTACAATGGAAAACTCCTTTGGTATGTACAAGTGTTTGATGTAC
>NW_015718860.1:0-276 GCF_001515625.1 Sinocyclocheilus rhinocerous
CTGCTTCTGCTACTTGTTTTTTTTTTTTTTACCAAAGATACAGTTCTTGATTTGCAAACATGTATCTCTTATAATAAGGCCCCATTTCTAATTTTAATAAAACTGGTTCGGTCATCATTAAGAACCATTATAAACTTATTTGAGAAATTTCTGTTCCGGTTTGTTTTTTTAGATGGGACAGATGAAGTGACATCAGTGTCAGTGATGGAGGGAGAATCTGTAACTCTACACACTGGTGTTACTGAAGTAAAGAACTATCATCTGATACAGTGGATG
>NW_015718861.1:0-276 GCF_001515625.1 Sinocyclocheilus rhinocerous
AACCAGTGCAATTAATTCATTTCTTATTTATTTATTTTTTAAAATTCTGTACAAGTCACCCTGACATTTGTCAGCCAGTCAGGAGGTGTTCATCGTAAGAGATGATTAGCTCGTTTGCAAGCTCTTCTTTTCCCCCAGGTGGTGGTTAGTCGGGGGAGGAGGGGTGGACCGCAGAGGAAGAGGGACAGCAATGGTGGGCTCGCGTCTGCGGGGAGGCAGGCACTGGAACATCGCAACTATGGTGATGAGTGGAAGCGGGGGTCCGCTGACCTTTCA
>NW_015718862.1:0-276 GCF_001515625.1 Sinocyclocheilus rhinocerous
ATACATGGAGAGAGACACAGAGAGCGTTTGATTAGCCGTGAGTTATGATAACAATAATGAGACATTAATATTGATGTGTGTATCATGTCCCTGGCGGGACGGTGATTCGTGATGTTGATTGTTAAACTGATAATCAGGATCCTCCCCAGGAGAACATCAGCGCATCTTCATTTAGTATTCAGTGCCGCACATCCTTATGATGCTGTAAGTCAATAAGCACACTGTGTGCAAACACACACAGACACACACTCTCTCACACACACACACACACACACA
>NW_015718863.1:0-276 GCF_001515625.1 Sinocyclocheilus rhinocerous
CAAAGGAAGCCAAGGGCAAAGCAACATCCGCCTGTAATAAATGTAATGTCCGATGGGTGGAGAAAGATGCTGAAGGACGTCCACTGCTTAAAAGAAGCAGAAGTGGAGAGACACGAAAACGAGCTTCAGCTACAGGTAGTCCATGTCTTCCAAGATTATTTGTGATTACCCCCACCAACCAATCTTTCTTAACAGATGTAACTGTGCCTATTGTGTATAGATTTAAGCTTTTTAACTCAAAAGGATGTTCTTTTTAATAAATTTGTTATTTAAATA
>NW_015718864.1:0-276 GCF_001515625.1 Sinocyclocheilus rhinocerous
AGAACAGGTAATTAGTTATCAAACAAATCATTCATTGAGTTATAATGAGTAAGAATAACACATTTCCCATCATACACTGCAGGACAAAGATAAAGAAAACACAAAGACTCTTACTCTCTACTCCACAGACTTGCGTGCTTGTACAGTCATCCACATATTTCTTGATGACAACTTCCTTTTTCTCATAATCATGGCATGGAGTGACAAAGTCGCAAGGATTAGCGTATGGAGTAGTGCATGGGTTAACATATGGGTAAGCATAAGGGATAGTGCATG
>NW_015718865.1:0-276 GCF_001515625.1 Sinocyclocheilus rhinocerous
TAATACCATCTTATGGTTACCAACTGGAATGATGTTAGTTTCCTTGGTAGATGAGCTTTTGTATGAGCTTTTCTTTCAGAATATCAAAGAAACTAAAATATTTATGGTATGATCCCTTTATTGTAGCATTTCAGAAACCATTTATTTAGAACAAAGAGTTACTCACAATGGAGCCGCAAGCTTCATGGCATCTTTCATCCATTTTGAATGTGGATTAGTTAGTTTTCATATTTTTCATGTAATTTGAGGAACATTTCTAATCAGACTTGCTATTAA
>NW_015718866.1:0-276 GCF_001515625.1 Sinocyclocheilus rhinocerous
AGAAATTGAATTCACTTGGCATTTAAGTTATTAAATGATACATGCTGAAATTGCATTTTACTCCTTTTTTTTATCCTATTAACATAAAACTGCCTTGAGCACACTAATTTCCAACTCATAAGTCCATCAAACAAAAAACATACTGTGAAACACATACTGTTACTGTTGTCATGCTGCCTATATGTTTAATGAATTGATCAAATACAGTCCAGCTGTGTAAATTTAGTGTGTGTGTGTGTGTGTTTGTCAAACGTAGGTTTTCTAGAGAATGCCCAC
>NW_015718867.1:0-276 GCF_001515625.1 Sinocyclocheilus rhinocerous
AGAATCATATTTCCCAAAGAATGCTTTGCGGCTGCCATGAACTGATGAGAAAAGCCAACATCGACGTCAAATGTCGACGTCAAAGACCTAAGTAAAAGGATTAAACAAATAAATGGAAGGAATAGTAACATTCTGCAGAGTTTGACATTAGATGGATAGATTTATGATAATAGCTTGTGTGATTCTGCAACACGATTGGCCAATAAACTCACAATCAGCGTGTTCATATTAATACAGCCAAATCCAATATAAAGAGATGATTTGCATGTCCTCAGA
>NW_015718868.1:0-276 GCF_001515625.1 Sinocyclocheilus rhinocerous
AGACATCATCAATACCTTTCTGAAACAAGCAACCAAATGTCGTCTTATTACTCTGCTGAGCATAGCTTGCTATTACTTGTTGTACAGTGTGCATGAATTTGTTTTGCTCCTGATCCATTACTGAAGGATGATGAATGAGGTTCAATGAAGTAATCACTCTCTCTGGCTACTTAGAATTAATACAGGAGTCTACTATTTGGGAAAAAGACTTCATTGTGATTAATGACGCCAAGTTCACTTTGCTAAAGCCAACATAATAAGGTAACCTTGCACTTA
>NW_015718869.1:0-276 GCF_001515625.1 Sinocyclocheilus rhinocerous
AGAATTGTACAATATATATAGATGTAAACATTAACTCGCAACTCCGTAATTGAGATATAAACGTAAATCTGCTGAATAAAAAGTTGTGATAAAAAAAAAAATCATAATTACAAAATTTCTACTGAGAATTCAGAGCAAAAAAGTCTGAATTGTGAGATGTAAACTCAGAACTGTGAGATATGAACTTGCAATTCTGAGTTTATGTTTCAAATTTCTAAGTTTACATCTTGTAATTCTGAGTATACACTTAGAATTGCAAGAAATAAACTCAAAATT
>NW_015718870.1:0-276 GCF_001515625.1 Sinocyclocheilus rhinocerous
CCCTTTAAGGTGTCATATCATGAAAAAATGTAACTTTCTTGATCTTTAGAGATAAAAGTTATAATCTATACTATAATAAATACTATAATCTGTATTATAAAAGCATTCTGTTACTTTCAGTACTTAAAACATTCCAAATGGCCATCTACTAAAACTAAACAGTTTAAAACTGCAAAAAATGACACGAAAGACACTCTTATTGAACAATAGAGCAGCATAAAGTATAAGAGGACTGCTATATTAAGCATGTAGTTCTGTTATGAGTTATTATGTAAA
>NW_015718871.1:0-276 GCF_001515625.1 Sinocyclocheilus rhinocerous
GAGTCGTGGTACATACCACACCACTTGGTGAGCCATAATGGGAAGAGTCGTTTGGTCTTCAACTGCTCCTTTCAATTCCAAGGTCGAAGCCTCAATGACACCCTCCTTCCTGGACCAACATTGGGAGCCTCTCTGCTGGGAGTTTTACTGCGCTTCAGGGAACATGCGGTGGCAGTTTGTGGTGACATCAGAGGAATGTTCCACCAAGTCCAGCTCTTACCTGAAGACCGGCCTCTTCTCAGGTTCATTTGGAGGGACATGAAACGTGAGAACCCC
>NW_015718872.1:0-276 GCF_001515625.1 Sinocyclocheilus rhinocerous
ACAGACATAATAAATTCAGACATAATGTAACTAAAATTAAAATAATACCTTATAATGCATTGTATGATCTCATGAATAATTTGAACCATGGTTATAATATATTATAACACATGACAAACAAAGTTTCAAATATTATAATGCATTTTAACTGGTTATAATGAAAAGATTTAATGCATTACTACACATTATGAATACATTTATAGTGCATTATACATAAAGGCCTTAAGTATACAGTATATGTGTGTGTGTGTGTGTGTATATATATATATATATATA
>NW_015718873.1:0-276 GCF_001515625.1 Sinocyclocheilus rhinocerous
CAGACGCCATGCTGCAGGAATTTCAAACCTGAAGGAAAAGACATACGTTTAAGCACATTCACATCATGCATTTAAATGATATTGATTATTTCACACTTTATTTCACATTTAATATTTTACACTATTTTCAGATGTGAACAAAAGAGTCACTAGCCTAAATCCATCATACAGAGGTAGGTACACAAAATAAACATTATGAATATAAATAAAGCTGCATAGTCTGCCCTGGTGGTGGTGTTGGGTGTGGAATAGAAGAGTCAAAGAGTTTATGTAATG
>NW_015718874.1:0-276 GCF_001515625.1 Sinocyclocheilus rhinocerous
ACAGTTATTTTAAATTGCAATAATATTTCACAATATTGCTGTTTTAATGTATTTGTAATTAAAATAAGCGCAGCCTTGGTGAGCATTTAAGTCTAACTTCAAAAACAAAGAATCTTACCGAGCTCAAATTTTGTAGATATTTTTGGTAATATATGATGGAAGCATTTGCTGTAAAGTATGTCAGAAGCAATGCTTCACATTCATGTGTTAAACTCATCATTTATTACATGCTTTAAAGGAGACATATTATGCCCCTTTTTACAATATTTAATATAA
>NW_015718875.1:0-276 GCF_001515625.1 Sinocyclocheilus rhinocerous
AGTAAAGCGCATAGCGGTGAGTAGTTGATGCAATGTCCCGAGTTCAGATCTGCCTTTTGCCAAGCTCATTCTTCTCCATTTTCCCATCACATACCACATCAGAAAAGCATTTATTTTCAATAAAAATATCAGTAAATAATCAAAAAGCAGAAATAAAGTGTATATTGGGTAGTATTAGGGGTAGGTGTGAGAGGGCTTTATTGTCCCAATAAGGCGGCATCCATTTAATAATTTAATAAAAATGATAATTTACACTTAATACATTATTATTGCATA
>NW_015718876.1:0-276 GCF_001515625.1 Sinocyclocheilus rhinocerous
AGTGACCTGGATGAGATCCTAAAACACCATAGAGAAATTGTGTTTTCCAGAACTTCTCCACAACAAAAGCTTATCATTGTGGAAGGTTTTCAGTAACAGGTGCCGTCAGACAGTTATCTATCCGATTCCTATCGAGGATTTTAGCAGGTACCATTTTAATGCATTTTATTTCTATTGTCAGGGCGCCATTGTAGCCGTAACCGGTGATGGTGTCAATGATTCTCCTGCTCGTTCACTTAAGACGTTATGTAGGATACATGCCATTGACAATTATTT
>NW_015718877.1:0-276 GCF_001515625.1 Sinocyclocheilus rhinocerous
AGTCTGTCTGGAATGACACGAAGAAACAGAACAAACTGAGACAGATTAAGGCTATGTTCACACTTGGCGTCTTTTTTATTTTATTTTTATTTTTTTTTAAGCTGCCAGCGTCTGTTTTACATTATAATGTAAACTGTGTTTTCAAAAAAAGTCCTGAGCGCTTTTTAAAAACGCCACTGCCGGCGTGTTTTTCTGCAGCTCAGAGCGTCTTTTCAAGTTGAAAAAAGTTACACTTTTCTGAAAAAAACGCCCTACGTCAAGCGCCTTTTTGACAGC
>NW_015718878.1:0-276 GCF_001515625.1 Sinocyclocheilus rhinocerous
CGTTAGACTGGTCGTGGCGGCGGTGTTGCAACAATATATAGTGATTGTAGCAACGTTTGTAGTTCGGGAGGAAGGACGAGGAAATCAGGGCTGGCGGGTAGACCTTTTTATTGATCGCCACAATCAACATACAATAAACCATAAGCGCTGCTTGGGTCTCGGCCTCCGCAGTCTGGTAACGTCACACAACGCACACTCTGCTGTGTCTCTCTCTCCCCTTCCCAGGTCGGCGGG
This sequence comes from Sinocyclocheilus rhinocerous, assembly GCF_001515625.1. Taxonomy (NCBI): domain Eukaryota; kingdom Metazoa; phylum Chordata; class Actinopteri; order Cypriniformes; family Cyprinidae; genus Sinocyclocheilus; species Sinocyclocheilus rhinocerous. The sequence continues at coordinate 235 of NW_015718878.1, forward strand.
TGCTTATCTCTCGTCTCTCCGCCAATCACTGGAATTGCAAAC
>NW_015718879.1:0-276 GCF_001515625.1 Sinocyclocheilus rhinocerous
GGCTGTTTTTGAATGAGTTATGGTTGATGTGCCTAACTGGATGGTAAAATTGTGATAAAGTGATGGGTTTGTTGAAACTACAAGCAGTTCTGTCTTGGCAAGGTTGAGTTGATGGTGATGGTCCTTCATCGAGCAAGAAATGTCTGTTAGACATACTGAGATACAAGCAGCTATCGTCGGATCATCAGTATGGAATGAGACGTAGAGTTGAGTGTCATCAGCATAGCAGTGATAGTGATGCCATGTAGATAGAGAAGAGAAGTGGTCCAAGAACTG
>NW_015718880.1:0-276 GCF_001515625.1 Sinocyclocheilus rhinocerous
AGTTTGCAGATAATTAGCTTTTTAAAGTTTCCCCCGAAGTCAGGATTGTCCTTGCAAGGGCGAACCTGTCTCTGGAAAAATGATTCAGCTATAAACAAAAGTTTTGAGCCGGAATCTAGAAATAAGTGGAGTTTCCCACAGCATGACTTACCCATGATGCACTATTGCATCCTTTTAGATGTGTCTATGCATACTGCAAGTTATGTTATGCTGATTATTCAATCATATTCGCAACAGTTCTTTCTGGTCCTCGAATCTGATTGGCTGTGAGCCTTT
>NW_015718881.1:0-276 GCF_001515625.1 Sinocyclocheilus rhinocerous
AGTGGTCATAAAAAATCAAATATACAAATAAAAACCTTTCAAATGTCATAAGTGAACCTCAGAGGAGTTGAATAAGGAACACGACCCCTTTAAAGTGAACTCACTTGTTATGTACGGTGTGGCTCAGCACACATCCTTGAGAAATGCCTTACAGTGATTGTCTTTTTGTCTGTTCGCTTGTGAAATTATACCTCTGTGATCATCACACCAGGGAAAGGAACATCTAAGACCATGCATCATCCTATTTTGGGCCCTCAAAACAAACACCAATAAAGC
>NW_015718882.1:0-276 GCF_001515625.1 Sinocyclocheilus rhinocerous
TTTTAGTTTGCAAAAATGTACTTTTATAAAAAATAATTTCTTTTGTATTCCAACTATACTGTGAACTATACTGCAAGTGAACTTAAAGATATGCTGTGAATTTACTAGCTATATACTTCTATTCAACAAATTAGTTTAGGAAAGTAAACTTTGACATATACTCTCATTAAACTACTAGATTAATAGTTTTATATTATAGTTATACCTGTAAGTTTTCTTTAAGTGAACTCTACATCATAATAATAGTTTACTATTTATCTATTATTTGTGCACTTC
>NW_015718883.1:0-276 GCF_001515625.1 Sinocyclocheilus rhinocerous
TCTCTTTCTCTCAGTCTTTCTCTTCATTATTTGCTCTCAACTCTTCCTTTAAATACTCTCAGCTCCTCCTGTGGGTTTAACTTCCTCTGATCTGACAGACCGAGTGTTTAAATTCTTCTAGAGTTGCACAGAGTGCCAGTGCATAATGAAGAAGTGCTGCTTTACATTGTGTGAAACATGTTCTTAAGTGTGATAAAGTGCATTCTGTCAACCACACTGGCTCAACACACATCTGCTCTGAGCACAGTTTATAGGCTATTCTTTCCTTTTGCACAC
>NW_015718884.1:0-276 GCF_001515625.1 Sinocyclocheilus rhinocerous
AGGAGAAAGAACAGAAAAGCAGAGCTGTTGTGTTGTAGAAATATCGTGCTTGAGATTTTTATTTATTTTTTTTGCCACAATTTAGAGAGCAGCAGTTTCCTCCAGCTTTTGATTAGCTAAAATAAAAATGGCTTTAAAATCAGCGTGAAACAGAAATTGTGATCATCTTTTCTCCTCTTCAGTGGTGTATATCTGAGTGAAATGTAGGGCAGGAATTGATTTTATTCATTAGGAATCAATTGAATCGTTGTTTGCTAATTGCTGCAGTCTCAGTTG
>NW_015718885.1:0-276 GCF_001515625.1 Sinocyclocheilus rhinocerous
AGGGGAACTAAAATAGCATGGTTTTCAATGTTTGGCTGACTGTATAGTAATTACTATAGTTAGTAATGCTTAACTGCGCGAGTGAGGCACCGGCACGATCACTTGTTTTTTTTGTCTCCTTTTAAAAATGGAAACAACTTACACCATCTACACCAGACGTGAGCGGCGAGGCAATTGTCGCGTCAGGTGTAGACACGGTGTTACTATACTCCTTCATTTGTGGTCATGTGTGAGTAAGACATTATTCAAAACTATTCTAAATATTCCTTTATTTGT
>NW_015718886.1:0-276 GCF_001515625.1 Sinocyclocheilus rhinocerous
CGAGGCAGCAAGTCAGCTGCCTAAGTTTTCGGATGCAGCCATTGTTTCTGTTGCGAGCCTGCCAACAGTAATTAAGGAAAAAGTAGGGTGTCTCCTGTTGAAGTTAGAAAACATACTGCATGTATCTACTGCAGCAGTAGATGAATTGGGGGATGAACTACACTTTTTCCTGAAATCTGCTTCCGTCCCATTTGTACAAACAACCATTTTAGATGTTTTTAGAAATCATAGTCTGTCAGTTGACGAGGCTGTGATAAAAGAACTTGCTTGTGCTGT
>NW_015718887.1:0-276 GCF_001515625.1 Sinocyclocheilus rhinocerous
AGGTAAATCATTTATAAACCTACGCCAACACAGGAGAATACATCAGTATCTGTCTAAATATGGCCAACTGTGCATCGCGACTTCAAAATAAAAGTTTAAAGCCTCGCTCTGAGTTTGCATGTTTTGATGTCCACATGATCTTGTTCAAGAAATGAGTTTAGCGTCTCTATCATAAAGAAGTGGACAAATATTCCCACATGAAAAAATACTATTAAATAAATACTATAGTGTTTTTTGAACCATACTATAGTAAAGTACTTGAATTAATTTGCTGTG
>NW_015718888.1:0-276 GCF_001515625.1 Sinocyclocheilus rhinocerous
CAACAGTGAATTCTATCATGACCAACCTGACAACTCAGACTTTGCCTAGAGGCAGGACTGGATGTCTGCACCACTGACTGTTGAAAACACAGTTCTTCTCATTGATCCTATTCTGTTATAAGATAAATCCTAATAAAAGCACATGCCTATGTCACACTTTTATGGCCATGTTTTCTCTAATCTATTTTATTAGCCTGCCTTCAGAGACAACAGCTGAGGTTTAATGTCACACGGTAACACATCCATCTCGCTCTACCTCCTTGCTCTCTTCTTCTG
>NW_015718889.1:0-276 GCF_001515625.1 Sinocyclocheilus rhinocerous
GTCAAGCAGGTACCGTTGAGCTTGTGTTTACCATATTTGACCTGCCCAATTTATCATTATATTTATGATGCTTTTATGAACTCTTTGAAAGTTGTCGTAGAATAGATTTTCAATGGAGAGACAGAAACCTCTCAGATTTCATTAAAAATATATATATATATATTTGTGTTCCGAAGATGAACATCAGACATATGGGTTTAAAACAACATATGTATGTAATAACTGACACCAGTATTTTAAGTTTGGGGTGAACTGTCCTTTTAAGGAACTGAACAG
>NW_015718890.1:0-276 GCF_001515625.1 Sinocyclocheilus rhinocerous
GATACTGATAAAAACACAAATGTCAGAGCATGTCAAAACTTCTCCAGGGCCCCAAAACACCCCCAGACGGTTAAGTTCATCTCAGAGATGAGAGACTGGCTCAAGCTCTACAGAGAACAAGTGAGGGAAAACCTACAACAGGCACAAGCAGTACAGAAGAGATGGTATGATCAACAGGCAAGATTTTGTCAGCTACAACCAGGGCAGCAGGTGATAATACTCTTACCCACCTCCACAAATAAGTTGTTGGCCAAGTGGCAAGGACCATATAACGTG
>NW_015718891.1:0-276 GCF_001515625.1 Sinocyclocheilus rhinocerous
TCGACTGTGGTTAATCCTCTCACTGCGTTGCTCAGTCCATCTAAATCTTTTGAGTGGTCTGTTGAGTGTCAGTATGCTTTTGACTGTGTGAAGACGCTTCTGTGTAATTCACCTGTTCTTCTTGCACCTGACTGTACGCGGGGCTTTACACTTGAAGTTGATGCAAGTGCTGTTGGTGCTGGGGCTGTTCTTCTTCAGGAGGATAAAAATGGTATAGATCATCCTGTTAGTTATTTTTCACGTAAGTTCAACAAACATCAGCTTAATTATTCAACC
>NW_015718892.1:0-276 GCF_001515625.1 Sinocyclocheilus rhinocerous
TGGGCATGGGGTACTTTTTATCCCTGTTTGCTGCCAAAAAAGCTCCTTCATCTGACCATATAAGCCAATCCCGTTCCAGTTCCAGTTGTGTCTGACAACAGACTATGCTGCAGTTTTTTTTGGGATGAGCAAGGAGGATTTTTTCTTGAAACCCTCCTGAACAACATGTGGTGATGTAAGGGCTGTTTGATATTTTTTAGGCTTTCATTAGGACAATATAGACACACGTTATCTTCCAGGCAGATTTGTAACATCTTTAGTTGATTGGAACTTCTT
>NW_015718893.1:0-276 GCF_001515625.1 Sinocyclocheilus rhinocerous
CAAGTCACGTGCGAGTAAACTGTCCTCTCATTGGTCAAAGTTCCATGGCTTATTTTCCGGGATTCCGCTCATAGCTGTCATCCGTTGGGATGGAATGACAACAACTTCACAGGCTTATTGTTGGGTTTTTTGTAGCTGTCGTTATATTAATTATTAACCCATCATACATTGTGATATAGCCTGGTTCGTTGGTCAGTTGGATCAGATTGCTTTCTCATTACAACCGAACCACTCCAGAGTTCATTTTCAATCGAGCCGAGACCACCTCGTTCAGGC
>NW_015718894.1:0-276 GCF_001515625.1 Sinocyclocheilus rhinocerous
CACAATGTTCTTCTATCTGGGCAACTGAATATTTCAACTTTGCGTTACACTGTAGGCCATGGATCCAAATATCACATTAAATATTAAATGAATCACATGCATGTAATAAAATTGTGAGTCAGCAGAATTGAATTAATATTAAACCTTTAATGATTGTTGTTAGTGCATCCAAAAAGCCTGTTATCATCATGTAGCTTATGTATGTATACAATATTACAATAAATCCTATCAAAAAAAAAAAACATTTTATGTGTAAATATGCAAAGGTTTATTTTT
>NW_015718895.1:0-276 GCF_001515625.1 Sinocyclocheilus rhinocerous
CACCAGCGTTGAATATTACATGTTGCAGCAATAATAATTCCGTTTTAAGCAATAGTTATTAAATATTATAGCAGCAATTTTGTGGCTCTGATGAAATATTACAGCATTTATTATGAAATCTTACAGCTCTAATTAAATATTAAAATATTGATTAATAATTATTTCAGCATGCATTACTAAAGTATTAGAGTTGAGAAATATTTCAGCTTTAGTTACTAAATGTACAGTTCTACTTAATATTACAATAGTGATTTATAAATATTTCAATCTAATTTC
>NW_015718896.1:0-276 GCF_001515625.1 Sinocyclocheilus rhinocerous
CAAGTGTGTGTGACGCACTGAAAGAAGTATTCCAGAAAGAGGGTGACATGTCAGAAAACCAGGCACAGGAGATGCTGGATGCCATGGAGAAAGCAAAACTCTTTCAAAGTGACACCTGGTCCTGATCTCTCTATTAAACGCATAGCCTTAATAACCAACAGCCTCATGTGTGAAAGTGAGTCTGGACTGAGATTAAATGGTTTTAAGAGTTGTGGTCCGGTGTTAATGGCGGTTGGCAAACTAACTTAAATGGTGCATTCCCGCCACCTACTGGAT
>NW_015718897.1:0-276 GCF_001515625.1 Sinocyclocheilus rhinocerous
GCTCTCCTAAAGATCCAACTGGACCTGCGGACGAGATGGCAGGGATATTAGATTTTTGTAATACTTTCGAACTTGACGCACTCTAGTCGAGTTGATACTGTGGGTATATCATGCGGACATAGAATAATTGATAAATGCAAGTTGAATAGAATCAAAGAGGGTTTATTCAAAGATTTAGAAACATTCATAAATTGAACAGAAATGTTTTTAAATACACCAAAACCTTAAATTATATTCTCTACCTTGAAATCCTGCTAACCCACTATCGCCAGGATC
>NW_015718898.1:0-276 GCF_001515625.1 Sinocyclocheilus rhinocerous
AGAAAACAAATCCCAGCCACGTTATTTTATTCTTTTGATACATCGGGAACAGTGTTATGAGGGTCTGTGTCTGACTGCGTTGCTTAGTAATCAAACATAAGATCAGTGATGTGATAGACAAGTGCATCGTTAGGTAGTCAATGCATATCTTCCGAGTTGGGATTTCAAAGGTTCCAAGTAGATACTAAGATTAAAAGATGTAATGAGACCAGTCTTGCTATAGTATGTAATTAACGAACAACGATATACTTCAATATCTGTGCATTATTTGCAAGA
>NW_015718899.1:0-276 GCF_001515625.1 Sinocyclocheilus rhinocerous
CACATTCTAGAACTAGAACTCACCTTACATACTTTAAATTAACTAAATAACATTTGCTTTATTTTTCCAGTTAAACATTACAACTAGTGAAATACAACTAAATGTAGGGGTTTTGGGTATGAAAAAAATATATATTAATATTAATAGTAATATTACAAAAAAATAAAAATAAAAATAATAATAATAATAATAATGCTAAATATAATATGATAATGTGCAGTAATAAAATACATTTGAGCATCTAAATTTTATGTTTGATGCTCAGGTGTGTGTCAT
>NW_015718900.1:0-276 GCF_001515625.1 Sinocyclocheilus rhinocerous
AACAATAAATGCACATTTTATATTCTTCTTTGTTTTCTTTAATCACTGCACATTTTGGATGTCTCTCCTATCTGACACAATCATTTGAGTTCATGGAGTTCTCTTCTGATGCTATCAGTCAGGTTCATTCATAAGGAAGACATACACAATGTGCAGTGGGAGTCTCCTGGATTGAAAACCACTGTTCTAAAGGAAAGGTATGAGGAAAATGGGCGGCGGAACGCATGGCACGCTGAAGGCATGGCGAGGGTAAGCAGCATCTCGTTCCCTCTTGGG
>NW_015718901.1:0-276 GCF_001515625.1 Sinocyclocheilus rhinocerous
CGCTGTTGGACAGTTACTTTATAAAAACTAGTGACTTTTACACTTAAAATACTTGCGTGGTTTTATTTGTAATATCGATAATTTTCTCATCCATTTTTTTTCTCTAAAGAGACTCTGCCTCCTTTGCCTTGACTAATGGCAGAAGCCGTACAACACACAAACATCAGAAATGCATTCATCTTAAATGATCCTTGCGGCTTTGAGGTCATTTTGGCAGGTTATTTTACATTAATTTCATGCATGCAAATTAATAAAGTGATGAATGGAAATTGGGCA
>NW_015718902.1:0-276 GCF_001515625.1 Sinocyclocheilus rhinocerous
ATGAGCTGAATGCCAGGGTGTCCAGCGATCCACCGGAGCAGAGCCACGGGCTATGTAACATATGTAATGTGAGCAAGAGACGATGACATTTCCGTGCACAGCGCTGCGTTGAATTCTGCATAGTGTTATACTAATTTCAAAGCTGTAGGGGCGTTGTTTTACATAGTGCAATTTAAGGTGCAGCCAGATTCGGAGCCCCATGGGTACCACGCTGTTGTTTACACCCTGCCGTTCCTTTCACCTGGGTTGACTCAGCTGACTTCTACAAAAGCCACA
>NW_015718903.1:0-276 GCF_001515625.1 Sinocyclocheilus rhinocerous
TTCAACCCCCGCTGTTCCAGTTCTGTGGTTGCCGAGGCGCCGCACAAGCTCGACGCTTGGGGTGATGGCGATGATCCGGAGTAAGTTACAGAGAGTGAGAGAACAGAATGAATCCCCTCTCTCTCGCTCTCTTCCCCAGACCACGTGCGTTCATCAAAAGAGCGCCTCGTGAGTCCGGTGGTTTAGTCAAATCTGATTCCCGCTCCGGAAGCTCATAAATCGATTCTTTCAGCTGCGGATTAGATGATGCATACTCTACAGCAGCCTCGGGCTCTC
>NW_015718904.1:0-276 GCF_001515625.1 Sinocyclocheilus rhinocerous
CAGGGACCAGCTATGCCCAGCAACCTACCTTTTTAGTCCCAGCAGTCTCTCAACCTCATCCTCCAACAGGTCAGTTTCAACAACCTGTTAGGCAACTGCAGTTTAGCTCACAGCCATTATCAGCGCCTAGTGTTCCGTGTGTACAGCCACAGCCACCAGCCCCAGTCAATATGATGGACATGTTGATTGCCAGCTCATATGGTATACCCAAACCAGCTCTGCCTAAATTTAATAGTGGTAAGGAGTCTGACTTTGCCCTACTCAAAATGGCACTAG
>NW_015718905.1:0-276 GCF_001515625.1 Sinocyclocheilus rhinocerous
ATTTCACAATTTTTACTGTATTTTTGATCAAATAAATGCAGCTTTATAAGCATAATTGACTTGAAAAACATGAAAAAAAAATTTTTTGACCACAAACTTTTGAACGGAAGTGTACATATTAAAAATATATATATACTGAAAATCACATAGCGTTATATTTAACACAGTAATATTTCATAACAGTATTCATCCTGCAAATAAACATAGTGACCGCTGACTACTGAACCACACTGTAGATGTGAGGGTATGTATGCAGATACTGTATGTTCTTGCTAG
>NW_015718906.1:0-276 GCF_001515625.1 Sinocyclocheilus rhinocerous
CCAACAAAATTGTATGATTTTTACATGTCCATCATGATAATCTTCACAAAAGAACACAACTGAAGCCTAAATACAATCGGCAGAAGTAAAAAGCTAAAAGTAGACTATAAACAAACTATAACACAGTCACATGACTTCAACGTCACCACTGTTAAGCTTCTGAAAACTCTTTCAGTCTTTATTTAAAAACATTTTCCCTGAAAGTTAGTTATAATATTTTGCAAGAGTGTGCTAAATCGTTTCTGGGTGTTGGCCTACAGATATACATTATGCCTT
>NW_015718907.1:0-276 GCF_001515625.1 Sinocyclocheilus rhinocerous
ACACATGAAAATAATCTTCAACTTTAGTTTGCAGTGTTCGTGCATCGATGTATTGTTAAAAACCTGTAGAACTGACTTTCAAGAGAAACCCTTGGACTTTTTTTGACTGAAACCAGTTGATCTTTTATTTTGGTGGAAAACTATAGTTTTTTTTTTTTTATTAAATGAAATGCAAATTCATGTCCCAGTCACATTTTCTTGGTTAAATAAGCATTACTTACACTATCAGTGAAAAAAAACAATTCTATTTTATATTTTACATTAACTATGTAATGA
>NW_015718908.1:0-276 GCF_001515625.1 Sinocyclocheilus rhinocerous
CCCAAGGAAGAGTATGCTAGCGCGATAGCGTCAATTATCCATTTGAAAAGTCTCTTCTTCGTGACTGGAGACCCCTTGGTGCGGCCACCGAAGCATACAAAGAGCTGTTCTGACTGCCTGAAGGGGGCGGAACGCTCAATATAAACTTTCAACGCCCTGACCAGGCAGAGTAAATTCCACTCTATAATCCTATTCCTACAGCATAGTTTTTATTATTATGTTTATTACGTCTGTATGTATGTATGTGTGTATAGTCGTGTATGTATGTGTGTATAG
>NW_015718909.1:0-276 GCF_001515625.1 Sinocyclocheilus rhinocerous
CCCACCCGATGGCATCAGAGACACTCAGTGACCTAGGTCCTCATGAATCATCATGTTTAAAGTATAGATATGCAGAAATCGTGTCTTTATGTTTTTTTTGGGTGAAAAAATGTATAAAAATATGCTCATTTTCATAAAAATATCCAGAACTTAATGTGATATTTCACATTAAATAAAATAAAATAAAAATCACCCAAAAATAATTAAAAAAACAAATATATATAAAATGGACCAACATAAGCTTTCTGGACCAAAAATAAAATTAGTGTCATTTTT
>NW_015718910.1:0-276 GCF_001515625.1 Sinocyclocheilus rhinocerous
CCCACTGATTAACTGGTGAAATAATCGACGATTAGTCGATTAATCATAATAATCGTTTGTTGCAGCCCTTGTTCATTTAAACATTTATTAATGCATTTTTTTAAATTAAAAGTTGTTGCTTAATTTCTGATTAGTCTTTTCATTAACAAAGCTTAATAAATCTGTAAAAATACATTGTTTATGTCTAAGTAATGCATTAATTTGTGTTAACAAATAAGACTTTAATAATTTAAAAATGTATTATTCATTTTGTTTTATCTAAAGTTAAATTTACCT
>NW_015718911.1:0-276 GCF_001515625.1 Sinocyclocheilus rhinocerous
CCCATCTGCTGTTTGCTATGTTTTGTGTAGCCTAATTTCACAAAGATAAAGTCAGACCATTCTGTTTTTCCTTCAAGTTTTGAAATTATACGGTCTAATTTAGATCAAAATATAGGCAAATAAAGCAACTAACTACTATTCTTTCTTGTCTTTTGCTTGAATAAAATACATTAAAAATCAGTATAGGATTCTGATATGAAAAGTTAAGATCAGTGCAACCCATAAATTTAAGAATGTCTGAAATGAAGAAATTAAGATTTAAATGTTAGTATTGTA
>NW_015718912.1:0-276 GCF_001515625.1 Sinocyclocheilus rhinocerous
CCAGGAGGAGTAATGAAACACCTGTTTTAAATACAGAAATTGAATGTTAAACCAATGTGAAACAATTCTGCTGAACAACAATCATAACTAGAGTCAACAGACAATTCCAGAGGTTAAAAGTAGATTGATTTTACATTTAATGTACTATTATTTAAATATATTATTAGTATTCATTTCATGATTTTGCATGAATTAGCAGTGTGAAATTGTTTTTCACAATATTATATATACACTGAGCACTTCTCCTTTGCCGAGATAATCCATCCACCTCACAGG
>NW_015718913.1:0-276 GCF_001515625.1 Sinocyclocheilus rhinocerous
GTTTACTTATTATCTCTTCAGCTTGATCTTGAACAGGGCACATTTGCTTTCTTAAACAAGATTTTGTCCTGTCCACCCACTCCTCGATGCCATATTTATCAGAGCCATCACCCCTGAATGTGTCATGATCCGACTTCATGTGCACTGTAACTTGTAGTTTCATCACTTGCGTATGTGTACACTGTTCTGTATGTGCAGGTGTCTGAGTGTAACTGAGTGAATTGGTTTGAAAATCAGCGTTTGCATTAACTAAGCCAGCAGACACTAGTTTTGCAA
>NW_015718914.1:0-276 GCF_001515625.1 Sinocyclocheilus rhinocerous
TTGTGTCTCATAAATTTTCTGCGCAGAGCACACATCCTTGCTCTCTCTGCCCCAGGGGGGGCTAACCTGCCCGATTTGTTTGTGACAGAATGTAACTCCTTGTGACCCAACACCTACGGATACACACGTTTTATCTTTATCCATAACACACACACACCCTCACACACACCAAAAATAGATTGATTTGCTTTACGCAGGATGGTCCAAAATAGCTCTGCCAATGGATTTAAAACACACACACACACACACAAACGGTGGCACTCAGCCATTGTATCA
>NW_015718915.1:0-276 GCF_001515625.1 Sinocyclocheilus rhinocerous
AGTGTTGTTTTAAAGTGAAGCTCAGTCCTCTGCTCCCGTTCATCCTGTTGGCTCAAGTTCCTCTTCATTTGACAAACAGATGGTCTGAAGTTCTGATATTTTGTACCTTCACCAAAATGTCCAGCAGCAGCGTGGCGCAGCGTGCCTGCTCGAACAACATCTCGGCCACAGAGTTTCTGCAAAACAGCAGAGCTTGTGGGTCAGATTAACAAACAAAACCCCATCTGTAAAAGAGAGAACGTGTCATCTCATGAATCTCAGTTCAAACATGTGACC
>NW_015718916.1:0-274 GCF_001515625.1 Sinocyclocheilus rhinocerous
TTTAAGGGGGTCTGAATACTTTCCGTACCCACTGTATGTGTGCTGCTGATGCGTGCGCACACGCTGATGTAAACAAACACGGATGAGAAGCGCATGGCGGAACACGTGAGAGACGCGCTGAATGAAAGCGCACATTCACTCTCTGACAGCTGATGGCGCTAAACTGCAGAAAATGCAGCCGTTACCCTGGAAACCCCATAAATGCCACTTTCTAAAACATATTTAAATGAGCACCAAATACTTAAATATTTAGACTTAATAGGCTATTTATTTT
>NW_015718917.1:0-276 GCF_001515625.1 Sinocyclocheilus rhinocerous
GGCTGGAGTCGACACTGGAGCGAGCTCTGGGACTGGAGCCGACACGAGCGAGCTCTGGGGCTGGAGCCGACCGCCTTCTCCCCCTTAGATTCCCCTTTAAGCCGGCGGGCTTGACTGAGGAACCGCCGTCGGGCTGGAGAGAGCCACGGCCGGCGGGCTTGTGAATGCCACTGCTGGCGGGCTTGACGGCAGGCTGGTTCTGGCTCGGACCCGGACACTCCCCAGACACCAGTAGATCCCTTCCCTCCAGCATAGTCCTTTGGTGTCTGGGAGGTC
>NW_015718918.1:0-276 GCF_001515625.1 Sinocyclocheilus rhinocerous
CCTTTTTTTTTTTGTTGTTAAGGGTATGTTAAAATACTTTCTCCAGTCTCTGTTCAAAATGCTTAAACAGTTACACTGTAATTGTAAAATTGAATGTGGTTTCATGTGGTAAGATTTAAGTTAACCCTACAAAGGTCAAACATTTGGACGATGGAAAAATTATTTTTAATATGATTAAATCAACCTGACTTTGTTAGCTTACACCAAGGGTTTTCTAACAAGAAATATCAAATAATATATATATGATTTCAGATATTAATAATATAAATATGTAAA
>NW_015718919.1:0-276 GCF_001515625.1 Sinocyclocheilus rhinocerous
CCCGGTATGGGCGGGAGCGTCATCCCGAGGGAGAGCGGGCCATAATGGAGAGAGATGCGCTGATCAGCGCGCTAGCGCCCACTAACCCTTTTCTGCCGCTGTTGCTGAACGAATATCATCAAGAATGTTGTCTTAAAATGAGAAAAAAGCCCCCCGCACCCTGTTTTAGTATGTCTCGTGCTTTTGGTGAACGTATTTGCATCGCGAGCACTCCGATCGCGGGAGGCCGCAATCCCGCGTGCGTCCTGCCTGTTGACACGGAACCGGAAGTCAGCG
>NW_015718920.1:0-276 GCF_001515625.1 Sinocyclocheilus rhinocerous
CCTGCTTAAACAGGCAAAGCGTGTCAGCTTTCCAGAGGACCAGCACGGCTCCATTCAATTGTCATAACTTACAGAAGTATGAAATATTGCTTCCATTCTGTTTGTGGGAAAAAGCAAGCAAGCAAACAAACAAAGCTTTTTTCTGCTTTGCATTGCAGAAAATATTTGTCTTTTTTCGCCTTAACACATACATTTCTTTCTCCCCCCGCTTTTTTTTTTTTTCTTTCACAAGAGCTGAAATCGCTACCAGATGTGGATGCAATCTGTCCCTGTTGC
>NW_015718921.1:0-276 GCF_001515625.1 Sinocyclocheilus rhinocerous
CCTTTATAAACTCTACCGACATTACAACTTCCTGGAGTCTCAGATTGCCATCCTGTACGTATGCGGTCTCGCTTCTTGCGTGCTATTTGCTCCAGTGGCCGGCTGGCTACCACAGTTTCTGGGACGGAGACAGACGTGTCTCCTCTTCTGCCTGGCTTATTCTGTCTGCTGCATTACCAAGCTGTCACAAGACTATTTTATGCTTATACTAGGACGTATTTTAGGAGGCCTGTCCACCTCTTTGCTAACCACTGTGTTTGAGGCCTGGTATGTGCA
>NW_015718922.1:0-276 GCF_001515625.1 Sinocyclocheilus rhinocerous
CTAAAAACTCCCACAGATCATGTTTTCAGGCCATTTCAAGTCTTAATTTTGACATAACAAGGTTGTTATATCTAACTGTGTGAGTTGTTTACTTACTTTTTCAAATTAGTCTTTCCAAAGCCATTATTGTTAATTTATTATTATTTATTGTTAATTTAGACTGATTTGCAAATGCGGAACACGCACAAACTCAAGAGGCTTGATTTATCACATGAACCAATCACAGTCGAACATAACCAGTCATATCCAATCGTATCGTGATGGAGGCATTGCCTC
>NW_015718923.1:0-276 GCF_001515625.1 Sinocyclocheilus rhinocerous
TTTGGTCTGTGTGTAGCTCTGTAGAAATGAGACGTTTCCTCACACCGAGATGAACATCAGCTCCAGAATCACTGACGGCTGAACCATTCACAACACAAGTGCATCACATTACAGCCATTCAGACGCAAACTTTCCTGATAAAGCCTCGTTTATTTGAAGACATGCAGTTCTGTTAAGGACTAATAAACTGGACCGTTTTAACTTCAGACTACAAATCAGCCACAGCTCATCCAAACAGAGATCTGAATTTGTCAGATGCACACAAACCTTACTTGA
>NW_015718924.1:0-276 GCF_001515625.1 Sinocyclocheilus rhinocerous
CTCACATCATATTTCAACACCTTCTAGAATTACGAAAACTACCTTCTCACTGCACATTCTTTAAAGTTTCTCAGGCAATTCACTGAATGCTACATCGTTATGTGACAAGACCCATTCGTTTTCATTACAATCACAAAGAGTCAGCCTGAATGAGCTGACTTGGGCCTTTTATCTATCCATCGAAGGTTCTGATTAGTGTGTGTGATAAGTTTTGACCACTAGTGTTTCCACTAATTGTGTGCTAATTGAGCTCAAACTGTGCTGACTTGAGTGAAC
>NW_015718925.1:0-276 GCF_001515625.1 Sinocyclocheilus rhinocerous
CCTGCACGAGCCACACTCGCAGCGCGACATTTGCAACAACGTCGCAAGAATTTGCTCTTTTAGGGCTTACCTGCTAGAAACAAGCTTTTTTAGTATCGCCGGATGGCGGCAGGGGAACAGGACCGGAACTGCTGAGGTGCGAAGAGAGCCGAGCAGGGAGGTCTCAATCCAGCTGCGAGGAGTGTCAACTGCGAGCAGGCTTTCAGGATGAGCGTAGAGTCGTCGCTGAAGAAGAAGAAATCTGAGAATCCTGTGGCGAACGCCCGCTTATATAGC
>NW_015718926.1:0-276 GCF_001515625.1 Sinocyclocheilus rhinocerous
CATACTGACAACAGATTAATACATCTATTAAAAACAAAACAAAACATAAACATCATGATTAAGACTACCTGCTTTAAAACACTGTGAATCTATAAAACAAAACAATTTATGACAAAGCACATTACATGTAAATACACATATCATAAACTCACAGAGCTGAAGCTGAAGGATCTTCATGCTGTTGCAGTGAATAAAACAGCTAAAAATAATGAAGCCTTTTGTCCCTCCACACTGAAAATGAAGTATGCTGCAGCTCTGAAGCAAAGACAAGAAGAA
>NW_015718927.1:0-276 GCF_001515625.1 Sinocyclocheilus rhinocerous
AAATATTGACCCTAAAGACCTTTTTTATGGTCCAGGGTCACATACTGTATGTCATATACAGTATATAGAATATACATATGAGACCAATTAATTTCACATTCTTGTTTTTTAACAGTGTTGATTTCAATGTCTTCATATATCACCTATCATTCACATTCTGTCTAATGAGATCAAAGACTTTCCTTCCCTTCATCTGAATACCATCTCATTCTCCTGAGCTGATGTTTGTTCAGACACTCAGCTTTACAAGGAGTGTGGCATATTCTTTCATCTGTA
>NW_015718928.1:0-276 GCF_001515625.1 Sinocyclocheilus rhinocerous
CTCCACTCATTATTTGTTAAAGTCTCTGATGGTTAAGGTGGACAGCTCTTGAGAGCCTAGCAGCACTGTGTTTTTACAGAAGTTCATAAGCAGTTTGCACCTGGCAGGGCCGGACGGGGTCTGTCGTCCAGTTACTGGCCATCTGCACGGGCTTTCTGCAGCAGTAACGCAGCCCTCTGCTCCATCATGGCTCTCATCATGGTGGGGTTAATAGCTGGACTCATAGCTGGGGACATGGGCCGCAGTGGATATTGGCTGGATTTAGAACTCATTAAA
>NW_015718929.1:0-276 GCF_001515625.1 Sinocyclocheilus rhinocerous
GAACCAGCTGCTGAAGCACAGATCCTCTCCCAGAAAAGCCAGATCTGCGCAGTCAAGCAGGCTTATGGACTCAGTGTGCTGCAGAGAGATGTTAACAGAATGGTACTCGGACAATACAGCATGCGGTGAAAGCACTGGGACCTAGGAAAAGCAATGTATCTTTGGTAAGAGCGCTAAAAGTACCGAAAATTTTAAAAAGCCACCCACAATTGCTCTACAGAGACATTATTGAAAATTAGGCTATTGCGCATATTTATTAGAATGAAACCCTTAAAG
>NW_015718930.1:0-276 GCF_001515625.1 Sinocyclocheilus rhinocerous
ATAATAATAATAATAATAGCCTAATATACACATATATTAAATAAAAAGACACGATCAATGGACTGTGGGATGGATAAAAATATTTGATCAATCTCTGATAATCTCAGGTTGCTATGGTCACACGGGTTTGTTCAGCATTAAACTCGTGGCCATGAGACATTGATGTTGTTCCCTCAATACGATCTCGTGGCCACGACAAAACTAAACCAAAAAGACTCAAGCTTAATTGTGACTCTTACAGTGACAGTCATTTCTTAATTTATGCCAGGAGTTATG
>NW_015718931.1:0-276 GCF_001515625.1 Sinocyclocheilus rhinocerous
CAGTCCTAAACAAATATGTGGGTGGATTTTGATGTGAGAGGACAAGAGGGGATGGACTTTATCACTGGAGGAACTCTTATTATAGATTATGGATTCATATTTTGGCCAGAAGCAATGGTTTAAAGTTAAAATGCAATAATGATAGATTTGTTTCTTACAAACACACAGCTTTTCACTTCATAAGACATTAGTTGATGGACTAAAGTTGTGTCAATTATGTGTGGATTGTTCTGTTTTTATCAGCTGTTTGGACTCTTATTCTGACGGCACCCATTC
>NW_015718932.1:0-276 GCF_001515625.1 Sinocyclocheilus rhinocerous
AAAGGAAAAAATGAAATTGCATCATATGACCCCTTTAAGTTGTTGGAAAAAACTCTTCTTTTTATTTTATTTCTTTAAATTTTGTGACTTTTTCTCATTTAAGGTCATGAACATACCTGCAAAGTGTCAACACAATGAAGTGTTGTGAAATATGCGTACTATTCTTCTATTATGATTGATGTTTTCAGGTTTCATGGTTAAAGGCAGCTGCACAAAACTAGTTTTTTTATGTATTTTAAAGGGATAGTTCACCCAAAAATGAAAATGTGATGTTTA
>NW_015718933.1:0-276 GCF_001515625.1 Sinocyclocheilus rhinocerous
CTTGAGGCCTTTGTTTATTTATTTGAATATTTTATATTCATTTTTTTAATTAAATAGATTTTTACTTAATGCCTACATTTTCTTTCACACTCTTCCACAAACTCCCTAAACCTCCATTGAGGCCCCGGTTAGAAACCCCTGACCTAGACAGCATTTATTACGTTTTAGCAGTAGGTATAACAGTACTTATGATGCCCAAAAATGCTGTTCAGGAGCTCAATAGGTTTCAGAACATTTTGTTATTCATACCAGGCGTCAACATAATGCTAAAAACAA
>NW_015718934.1:0-276 GCF_001515625.1 Sinocyclocheilus rhinocerous
CTTTGGGACAGGTAGAATGTCATGTGACATACACGCTCCAACACCTAGTGACTTTTTATTGTATTAGATACATCAGTTTAGAAGTGAGCGCTGTTTTGTATCTTTTGTTTGGTTAAGTTCAGTATAGATAAGTTAGGGTGTGTAAACGCCGAAGATTTGCTTTCATTGTTTTTCTTTTCTTTAGTTAGGTTAGAGCTTGAAACTGAGTTAGGTTGGTTTTGTTCTTTTCTTTTCTTTAGCGCCACTTGTGTCCCTTTTCTCCTGTGGGCTTTTTTT
>NW_015718935.1:0-276 GCF_001515625.1 Sinocyclocheilus rhinocerous
CTTGTGCCCTAATTGGTGATCCTGCCCTGACCACTGGATTTATTTTGACTAGTTGTCTTACACTCACCAGTATGTGTCTTCCCTTCATGTGCACCAGAACTGAGAATTTTTCTTCCTGTGTGTAGATGTCAGTGCAATCTGTTGTGGATTCCCCTGTGTGCATATGGGACTGATCTTTAAGAACACACTCCTGAAATGAGAGTGACATTAGACAGTGTGTCTAAAGATAGCTGAGGAAACTCCCCTGTCTGATGGGACTGCCGAACATGTTTAAGA
>NW_015718936.1:0-276 GCF_001515625.1 Sinocyclocheilus rhinocerous
CTACTTGTAAAAGTGCATGTAGCATCCTATGACCCCTTTAAAACTTGACTTAACTGGAAACGTTCTCTTTCATAAGCCTCACATTTTATACGTACATGTTCTACAGTTTCTGCTAAACCACATTTGTCACAATTTCCATTTTCATGCTTTCCTATTCTATGCAAGCACTGATTTAATAAACAATGGTCAGTATGCATTCTTGTTATTAAAACGTCCTCTTTCCTGTTTCCTAATCTTCTTCTCTCTGAACCAACTTTTTCTTGTATGCAGTATAAA
>NW_015718937.1:0-276 GCF_001515625.1 Sinocyclocheilus rhinocerous
TCATTCACATTTGCAAAAAAACTTAATGAAGCCATAACGACTCCAAAGAACTATATTTTAGAACTTTCTTCTGAATGATTTCTGTATATTGCATGCTGAGTGTCAGTCGAGGGTAACAGGCTATGAGATGGTGTGATTAAACGCAGCAAGTTTTCCTCCCCGAGTCACGCAGTTAGTCTCCAGAGAATCTTTTTTAGGCTGTGTCCCCTGTGGCTTATCGGCAGACCCTTGATTTTGTATAACATCTGTCAATGATGAATAAAAATACTGATTACT
>NW_015718938.1:0-276 GCF_001515625.1 Sinocyclocheilus rhinocerous
CTTTCAAATTCAAGGTCTTGGTTTTTCTGAAGGCTGTCAGACCTTGAAGAATGGAAAAGGTAATAAACTTTTGTACTGGAGAGTTAAAATCATGATACACTTGTCACCAGAGAGCAAACCCCAAGACAAGCGCTCCAAGTTTTCATTTTTAGTTGTGACAGTAACATTTTGGGAGTTCATAAGAACAGGGCCCTAAAAAAATGTAAACAGCTACACTTATGAAAAAGAAGGGTGCTTAATTGTACTGAATGTGCACTTGTAGTGTACTTCAAATCT
>NW_015718939.1:0-276 GCF_001515625.1 Sinocyclocheilus rhinocerous
AGTTTGTTCAAAGTTTTCATCAGCACATCTGAGGCTATGTCCAATTTTGCGCGAGGATGAATATACACAACAAGAAAGTAAAGTTGGGGAAACTCACGTGGTAGATAAAAAGGGCGAGCGGAGAGGACAAACAATTCAATTTTGGAAGAGCATATTTTGTCCTGCACAATCACATTGTTGCACCAGCTCTCCTTAATATACACACAAACTCCACCACCATGCTTTTTCCTTGTAGCCTCTTTATCTCTATCCAGCCGTATAGGACCAGAGTGTCCA
>NW_015718940.1:0-273 GCF_001515625.1 Sinocyclocheilus rhinocerous
GGACAGTGGAGACAGGGGTCGGTACGGAGGTGAGGGTGTGTCCGGTGTGTGTTCCTGCGTCTGAGAGTGTGTGTGTAACTCCTCCAGACAGCGCGCTAGACGTGTGTGTCCACGGGAATGTGCCACAGCCAGAGGCAGACGACCCAGAGAGTCCGGGATTCCCAGAGCCGCGCTGCTCCAGCGGTACAACAACACAGCTGCGGCCTGATGACCCAGAGCACACGCCCACATCTGAACACACACACACACACACACACACACACACACACTCAC
>NW_015718941.1:0-276 GCF_001515625.1 Sinocyclocheilus rhinocerous
CGACTCCAATAATATGATATTTATCCCCTGGAATGCGAATTTTAGTAGAGGAACCCCACCAAAAGAAACGTGTATTTTACCCCCGAATGCGATTTTTAACTGGGGACCCCCTCGAAACGTGATTGGGAGGGTTTTCATGTGAAAACCTGGCAACCCTGCTGAGCATCTCAAATTCAGCCCGTGAAAACAAAGCCTCGGTGTAAAACTCAGCATGTGCAGGAAATCGAGGAGAAACCAAGCGGCAACCTCCCGGTCTCTCGCTTGAAGCCAATACGG
>NW_015718942.1:0-276 GCF_001515625.1 Sinocyclocheilus rhinocerous
TTGAACACACAAAGACTACAGTCAATGGCCAACTAGAACATACATTCTGTGCTTGTGTGAGAGGAAATAACTCTCCATACCAGCAGGTGGCAGTAGTCTGTATTTATCATTCAATAAGGTAAACCAAAAACTTCAACACATTCTCACTCCCAACTCGTCACATATTGACGTGCAGGGTCCTCCATTGCTTTAAATAAGAAACCCTTGGTGTCATTATGCAGACACTAAAGTCACTGGGAATTTTATCATCATGATTAAATTATATATTGGGTAATA
>NW_015718943.1:0-276 GCF_001515625.1 Sinocyclocheilus rhinocerous
AGCGTTAACGCCTGGGACCATCCGTGCAAGACAAAGGAGTACCGAATCCCAACAAAAGTTAAATTTTTAATTATAAAACAATTATTTTACCGTCTTGTACATCAAGCAGCTGGGCGGTTACTACTAAATAAAACAAATAAAATCATTTTATGCTGTAAAATAATCTGCGTAGAAACATCAGATAAGAGAAAGAGACTTACACATCAATTTGGCTAAAAGCATTTCTTTCCGTGCTGCCTACAAGATATTAAAAAACTATTAAAATAGAGAGCTGTT
>NW_015718944.1:0-276 GCF_001515625.1 Sinocyclocheilus rhinocerous
TAAAGGCCACCTCCCATTGGTCCGTGCTCTGGTTGAAAGAGGTGCGGCGACGGCCCATGCAGACAAGAGCGGCCGCACTCCACTGGACCTTGCCGCTTTTTACGGCGACTCAGAAGTGGTTGGTTTTATTTTAGTGAACTAATGTAAAGTGGATCTAGTTTGTTTAAAAAATATACACCTTAAAGGGCAAGTTCACCCATAAATGAAAATTCTGTCATCATTTGCTCACCCTCGTGCCATTCCAAACTTTTATGACTTTCTTTCTTCTGTTGAACA
>NW_015718945.1:0-276 GCF_001515625.1 Sinocyclocheilus rhinocerous
TGTAAATTTCACAAAGTAAACAGGAAAATCAACATCAAATGAATGAGCATTCATTAGGCAAAAAATAACCAACGATGCAATAAAGTTATATATTGACACAAATAAACATTTTAGGAAATAAGGAGAAAATGCCAAACATACCCAAAATACAAAGAATAATTACAACTTCAAATCATGATCAAAAATTACTTACAGACATAACATCTCAATAGGCTGTGAAAGGTAAGATGAACTTGGATGTTAGGAACCGCATGGGCACCTTGCAGTGAACACCAA
>NW_015718946.1:0-276 GCF_001515625.1 Sinocyclocheilus rhinocerous
TCTTTATGCCTTGTGTCAAAATCTGTGAACAACTTTGTGACTCCCCTACGAGAGAGAGGTAAATTATAAATTCATGTTCATCCTCAGTCGGTCTGTGAATGTTTATGTCCCTCCACTCCATGAGCAGTCTGAGTGATTCGTGTCAAGCAGTAATAGCAGTAAGTAAATCACACAGGTTAAACTGCTCTTGCCGGATCTGTTCAAATCAATAAAGCTATTCTAAGGCACCGTCAGACTACAAGCCTGATTTGTTGATTTACTGTATCTGTGTCTACA
>NW_015718947.1:0-276 GCF_001515625.1 Sinocyclocheilus rhinocerous
ATTACAATTATCATTATTTGATATATTAAAATATTGTAGAAAAAATATTTGTATATGCATTTATTATGAACATATCAGTGTTGTTATACTCAACAAAATAAAACTATTACTATTGCTTTAATAAACTGAAATAAAGCTGACAATGAATTACAATTAGAAATGTTGCCTACATGAAAAAACATATATAAAAAAAAAAAAATTACTAAAACCAAACCTGAAATAAAAATAAAACTAAATAAAACTATAAAAACTAAATATTTCAAAAGCACATAACAA
>NW_015718948.1:0-276 GCF_001515625.1 Sinocyclocheilus rhinocerous
TAAAACATTTTACAATATTGCTTTAACTATATTTTCGATTAAATAAATGCAGGCTTGGTGAGCATAAAATACTTTTCAACAACAAAACAAAGAAATTACATTAAAATTAATTCTCTCACATCACTTATTTACCTCAAAATAATAAATGAATCAATTTAAACGGGAAAAAAAATTAAAAGGAAGGGACATAATTTGAGTTCTTGGGTACTAAGTTTAAAAACAGGTGAGATCCACACTTAAAGGCAGGGTATGTGATTTTTCAAAAACACTTTAGAA
>NW_015718949.1:0-276 GCF_001515625.1 Sinocyclocheilus rhinocerous
CTTTAGTTGGATGCTATAGGCCACCTTCAGCAGTAAATGAAACCTGATCTTCCTTGACACAGATTATATCCGATCTAGACCCTAAAGAATTAGTCCTGATCGATGATTTAAATTGGAACTGGTTGCAACCAGTATCTGATGATCTAAACACATACTGTAATTCAATTAATCTTTTTCAGATAGTAAATAGTCCTACTAGACCAAATTTAAAATGTCCTGAAAACTCATCATTAAAGGGAAGTTGTGGCCTAATGGTTAGAGAGTCGGACTCGTAAC
>NW_015718950.1:0-276 GCF_001515625.1 Sinocyclocheilus rhinocerous
TAGCATATATAAGTTTGCATCCTTATATCGTAATCATTATGATCAGAAGCTGTATACACTGTCTAATGTGTGTCTGCTTAAATGCATGCTGTTAACTAACCAAATAACATGTATTACCTTACAGACAATACTTTGACATACTCATCTATGGCTGATAACACAATATTTCCTAACTGTAACTCTGAAACAAGCATTTTCTGTAAAGTTGCTTTGAAACAATATGTGCAGAACGGTGAAAAGTGCCATACAAATAAACTTGAATGTGCCTAAGGTTGC
>NW_015718951.1:0-276 GCF_001515625.1 Sinocyclocheilus rhinocerous
TATATATTATTTTAATATTTTGAAAAATATATTCAAAATTATATTTTTTGCCGAATGGGATGGTTAATGTTCAGAGACAAAAGAACTACAGCAGTTTGACATCTGAAATAACATGAGTAGTTTAGTAAACCACTCTTGATGAAAACGTATGAAGTGTTTGTTTGTAAGTAATTCATTGAACTGTTTGCTGTAAATCAGGTGAAAGAGAATCCCATAGTCGTCACATGTATATTGATGTTGTGATTGTGTCTCTTATGAACAGCTGTAGAATGGCAC
>NW_015718952.1:0-276 GCF_001515625.1 Sinocyclocheilus rhinocerous
AGAAATTAAAAGATGATATCAAAAACAGAATAACTACGACTCCCTATTCATTTGGAGATATCTTCAACCTTATAAAGAACTAGTGAGAATGTATTTGGAGATATCTTCATTTAAAGAGATCATTACATAAACATGAGTATCTCTCCACCGTCCAATCAAAGTCCACATGGTAATGCAATACTCTAATATGCTGAATTAATTTGGTTGTTAAGTAAGGCTAACTGTCTTTGTATGTTAGCCTATTTTGCTAATTGGTTACCATGAAAACACAAAGAA
>NW_015718953.1:0-276 GCF_001515625.1 Sinocyclocheilus rhinocerous
TATATTTTAATAAACTGTTAACATTTACATCTAATGAATTAATGTGTTATTTTGCAGAAAATTTCAAAAATGGGAAAAAAGGAATTTGTAACTGCATTTTTCTTGATTTATCACATTGTTTTTTATTTAGAAATTCAGCCAAAAATTTTTGACTGAGAATGAATGACATTTGGCAGTAAAATGAATAAACAGAAAATGACTAAAACCCGTTAATTAGCAAGGAATGAAAATAGAGTATAACATTTTGCACTCAATGATACAAAAATAGAAATATTA
>NW_015718954.1:0-276 GCF_001515625.1 Sinocyclocheilus rhinocerous
TATCATAATAAGATTGCGATTGGAAATGTATACCAAACATAGGAAAGAAACGCTAAAAACTAAAATCAGTAGTTTTAAATGCTACAAGTGAATTTGGGCATTACAATTTTTAATTATGACGTGCAATATGTTGGATATTACATTGAACTGTTCTGAAATTATTCGCATTTTTAAAGGTTCACTTTAAGGGTGTTTAAGGGTGTTTTCACATATTGCACACTTTAAATGAAACAGTTCAGTTAAAGTGAATCAGAAAAGGAACCAGCTGTAATTGAC
>NW_015718955.1:0-275 GCF_001515625.1 Sinocyclocheilus rhinocerous
AGCAGCCATTACTCCAGTCTTCAGTGTCACATGATCCTTCAGAATGAAACTTTTCTCATTATTATCAATGTTGAAAAGCATTTTTGCTGCTTTAATATTTTTGTTTTTCAACATTGATTAATAATCATTTATTATTTCATTATTAATAATTGAGCACCAATAATGATTGATAATAACTGAGCACCTAATCAGCATATTAGAATAATTTCTAAAGAATCACATGACACTGGAGACTGGAGTAATGATGCTGAAAATTCAGCTTTGACATCTCAGGA
>NW_015718956.1:0-276 GCF_001515625.1 Sinocyclocheilus rhinocerous
CACACCAGAAGTCCAGACGATCCTTCATGCCCTTAATCTGTGGAGATGGGAAAAACACTGTGTTGGCCGTAGAAAAAGCAAATGCATGTGTATTTAATGTCTCGTTGAGTTGGACGTACCTGCTGCACATCTAGTACTCTGGGCTGAACCCAAGTCATGTGAACTTTATGTTCCACCTCGTCGATGCTTCCCTTGATCAGTCCAACAGACAGAGCTTTCATCACCAACAGCTCTACCTAAGAGAAAGGATAAGGATAAGACCATCTCACAGACACA
>NW_015718957.1:0-276 GCF_001515625.1 Sinocyclocheilus rhinocerous
TTGATGTAAGTACATTGTAGTTAAGGCCACTTAATATAAAGTGGGTCCTTAAAGTCAGATACTAAGCATATCAATTATTGTTTA
The DNA here is from genome assembly GCF_001515625.1 of Sinocyclocheilus rhinocerous. Classification (NCBI taxonomy): domain Eukaryota; kingdom Metazoa; phylum Chordata; class Actinopteri; order Cypriniformes; family Cyprinidae; genus Sinocyclocheilus; species Sinocyclocheilus rhinocerous. Next base: position 85 of record NW_015718957.1, read on the forward strand.
TTTTTATGCAGTTACTAATATGCTTTGTAAAACTAATGTTGCTCATGGAATGTGTCATGCTACTAACCAACTGCTTCTTAATCTTTAACAAACTATGTACTAACCTTGGTAATCATCATATCTTTATTTTGTTTGAGTAACAGTCGCTATTCTATTCACACTTTTTAATTTCCTTTCTCCTCCTTTTCCACA
>NW_015718958.1:0-276 GCF_001515625.1 Sinocyclocheilus rhinocerous
AAAAAGGAAAAAATGAAATCGCATCATATGACCCCTTTAATGTTTATTACCTCTATCATAATATTTAGCACACTATTCCTAAAAGCTACTGTATATTAGGGGTGTAACGGTACGTGTTTTCGTACCAAACGGTTCACGGGGTAAATTCCAAAGGGAAGTGATCATCCCTATGCCCTACTCCCTTCAAAGGGCAGAGCCCTTGGAGTGGAGACTTTGGAGTGAGCATGGCAAGTGCATGCCATTATGTAGCCGTTTGGAATGCACTTGGCAAAGGGA
>NW_015718959.1:0-276 GCF_001515625.1 Sinocyclocheilus rhinocerous
TAGAATCTGCATCTGAAGTGATATTTAGATGTATTTACACAGTTTCATGTATATCGGAGGAGACATGGATGCATTTAACCTGCCGTTACAAATGCATAAATAATGCTTTGTTTTAAATATAAAACGCTAAATACTGATATTTGAAATAATTTAAAACATAAAAAAATAGTCAAAATGTGAAATTAAAACCGCCAGTATAGGTGGCTGATTGGTGACTGTTAATGAGTAGGACATTGAGATTCAACCGATTTATTCAAACGGCTGATTCATTCAGGA
>NW_015718960.1:0-276 GCF_001515625.1 Sinocyclocheilus rhinocerous
TCAAAAGGTTTTCAAAGAAAAACAAAATGGAGGATGGGACGTTCAGCTGATTATGGCATAATTGATTTTGATGTTCTCGGCATGATCCAAGGAATCTATGACCAGCCAAAAATCATCAAAAGCTGTTAGCATTTTTTGATATTTTATTATCATTTCTGACCACAAGGTGGCACTTGCCCCAAATTTTTTGAGTACCTTCAGGGCATGAAGCCGAGTTTCGAAGCGATCTGCCTGTGGCTGTGTTCGAAATGCCATACTATCATACTACTCTTACTA
>NW_015718961.1:0-276 GCF_001515625.1 Sinocyclocheilus rhinocerous
TAGAGAAGGAAACGCACGCTTTTCTCCAGCACGGCCACACAGTCCAGCCCCGACACACGCTGGATAATCATGTCCTGCCGAACACTACGCAGACGGTCAAACACAAAACTATACACCTGTGGGTCATAAACAAGACAAGCTTGAAATGGCCATCATATTACAGATAAAGGAATGACAAGATGCCATTTCCATACCTCCGTCCACGGCTGAGAAGTAGAAGAAGCTGCAATCTCATCGACTAGGTGACACACAGTCTTTAAAAGCACAGATGGAGGT
>NW_015718962.1:0-276 GCF_001515625.1 Sinocyclocheilus rhinocerous
TCAACTCAGAGTTGGTTGAACCTCCTTATTGAAACGGGCCCCTGGCCACGAACCGTTGCCATGCGCATACTTTACTTAAAGCGAGCTTCACCCACGGCCTCTTTCATTTTATTTGCTGTCTTTTCAGGCGAAGAATGACACGCATAGATATTGATAACATTGGGGGGGAAAAATGGATGGTCCTGTAACCACAGTCAGACTTACACCGTGTCTACACCGGAAGCAAGCGGCTCGGCACGATGTGACAAAATACAATAGAACCTATTATGATCAGTG
>NW_015718963.1:0-276 GCF_001515625.1 Sinocyclocheilus rhinocerous
AGCTTTTTAGTATTTGGAACTCATTTTATTTTTGTTTGTTCTATTAGACTTTACATGTTTTCAGTTTGAAAACGTACATTTTTCTTCAATTCAGATCAATTTTTTCAATTTACAAACTATAGTTTTAAATTTATCAAACATAAACCTTCTTTTTTTATTAGTCTTCTTTATTAGTTGTATATAAGCAGTAACTTTAACGCATATTGAGCTCAGAATCCAAATTGCAACTAAATTACACCCGTAAAATTCAATTAAATATAACTTAGGGCTGCACGA
>NW_015718964.1:0-276 GCF_001515625.1 Sinocyclocheilus rhinocerous
GAAGGGAAGTTCCGCAATACTTTTTGTATGTGCATGTTTGTGGTATCATATGGTGATACTATTGTATTTTGAAACATACTGTGGTACTGTGGTTCATATACCACTGTATTTAAATGATTCTATATAGTACCTCCAAGAATAACATGGCAACATTTAAAAAAAAAAAAAAAAAACTTGTTTTGCTTTCATTTACTATAGTGAGTCATTTATGATACATACCATGATATTACAAAAAAGTACTATGGTAACCCCATGGTATTTTTAAACATGTACCAC
>NW_015718965.1:0-276 GCF_001515625.1 Sinocyclocheilus rhinocerous
ATGTCGGGCTGAGGGTGAGGTCGCCGGGACAGACCATCGGCATCTTGATTTTTCTTTCCGGCTCGGTACTGAAGGCTGAAGTTGAAATTGGATAAGGAAGCAAGCCAACGGTGTCCAGCAGCGTCGAGCTTGGCCGATGTCAATATATATGTCAGCGGATTATTGTCTGTCATTACGATGAACTCTGCCCCATACAAATAGTCATAGAATTTGTCTGTTATTGCCCACTTCAAGGCTAAAAATTCCAGCTTGTGGGTGGGGTAACGTCTCTCACAA
>NW_015718966.1:0-276 GCF_001515625.1 Sinocyclocheilus rhinocerous
CTCAAAATTACCGCAAGGGAAATTCCCTCACCACGACAGCCCTAGGAAGGGGTATAAAATAGAATTGGGATTGGGCCTTAGTCTTAGGGTGTTTTCACAGCTGTAGATCGATTGCTTTGTTCCGAAAAAGGGATAAAAATTATTACAATTTTGCTTTTTATTCTTGGTGCGGTTCGCTTTCACACTGCAATGTTTCTATATGGACCAAATTTGTTAATACAAGTCACACGAGAGTAAACTGTTCTCTCATTGGTCAAAGGTTCACGGTTTATTTTC
>NW_015718967.1:0-276 GCF_001515625.1 Sinocyclocheilus rhinocerous
CTAAGCTGTCAACTATTCGCATGCTAAAAAGATCCCATCCCATTTTGGTTTTAAAAGATTTTATTTACAAACAAAGTGACCCTCTAGTAACAAAAGAGTAATATACAGTGACACTGATGCGCTCCATAAAGGCAACGTCAACAACAGGCATGTGTTTCGGTCCTCAAGACTTCCTCTTCTTCAGCATCTCCATGTACAACCCAAGAGATTTCTGGATGGAGTCTTTGGTGGTGAAACTGACAAAGTTTGTGGTGTCGGCTTCTCTGTTTGCAAGAA
>NW_015718968.1:0-276 GCF_001515625.1 Sinocyclocheilus rhinocerous
CACAATATTACTGTTTTTACTGTATTTTTGATCAAATAAATGGTGCATTGGTGAGCATAAGAGACTTCTTTCAAAACATTACAAAATCTTACTACTAACTTTTGAACAGTATATAAAAAAATGTGTTCACTTTGAAATCATTACCATCAATCGATAGCTGGTATCTGTACCAATAATACCATACCAATTACGCTTCATTATGCTTCAAAACATGAAAGAAACGAACAACTATAATGGCTTGTTCTCTGGTTTTGTGGCTTTGATTAAATAACTCAA
>NW_015718969.1:0-276 GCF_001515625.1 Sinocyclocheilus rhinocerous
TCTAACATTTTTTAAATGTTTCAGAATGTTCTGAAAACATTCAAACGTAACATTTCCATAATCTTTGCAAAATAAACGTTCAGTAAACAAATAATATTTTTAAATGACTTAATGGTAGCATTAGCAAAAGGTTCTCAGAGCTTATTTTTTTTAGCTAAGCTGCTGGTTTTAAAACAGTGTCAGATTAATTAATGCATCTGCAACATTTTGGTAGTGACCGCGTTATAAATGTGCAGTTTTCTTCAGAGATGGGAGTGTATTTTATGGGAGCGTAAT
>NW_015718970.1:0-276 GCF_001515625.1 Sinocyclocheilus rhinocerous
TCCATTGGCTCGTTTAGTTACACTCGAAGTGGATTGGTCTCTCTGACGAGATCCCAACTCGTCGGTCATCAGCGATGTGACGCCGAGAGTGACCGACTGAAAGTGAACCGAAACTGACGTGAAGGAGATGGGCTCGTGATGGCAAGCAAAAGATGTGAAGATAAAGGTGGTTGGGAGAAGCTAAAAGGAAAAAAAGCGAACAGATACATCAGTACCTTTGCCCGAAATCCACTCTCTCACTATACACAGCATGTAGCCTATAGCACTGTAGTAAAA
>NW_015718971.1:0-276 GCF_001515625.1 Sinocyclocheilus rhinocerous
TCCTCATGGTAACGGATGGAGGGAAAGCGTTCTCGGGCCTTTGATCAGCTGCGTTGCCTTGTGTGAAATCATTGATCATCCTGATGTAAAGTGTCAGGTGAAGAAGAAAGGTAAGTTGTCAAAGTTTGGGGTCAGTAAGATTTTTAAGTGTTTTTGAAAGAAGCCTCTTATGCTCTCCTAAGCTGCATTAATTTGATCAAAAATTCTGTAAAAATGGTAATAATGCCGGAGATATTATTACTATTTAAAATAACTATTTTCTATTTGAATATATTT
>NW_015718972.1:0-276 GCF_001515625.1 Sinocyclocheilus rhinocerous
TCTACACATATAGGGAATAGGTGATCTCCTGTATTTTTTCTAATACAGGAGATCACCTATAAATCAGAAGTATAAATTATTATATTAATTTAAAAGGGGGTTATATGGGTGGATTTTCACATTGGTCTGAACAAAAACTGTAGACTGGATTATTGAAAATGCACATTAATTTTCTGCCAGTAGGAAACTTTTCTGAAAGCAGTCGGTTCCCCTCAGAGATTCATTCATATAAAACCTTGAATTAGTGAGAATGAGAAATGTGTGTTAAAATATAGC
>NW_015718973.1:0-276 GCF_001515625.1 Sinocyclocheilus rhinocerous
GGCACCTCAGACTTATCAGCCTGTTTTGGTTTGATATTTGACTAGAGATAAAATATTGTGGTAGTTTCCTTATTGGTCAAAGAAGAATATTGTTAAACTGTAAAATGTACACTTTATGCTTATCGTTATGTTACTGATATTATATCTATATAATGATTTCTACACGACCATTAAATTGGTCAGTAAATTTGTTTAAAAGAAATGAATACTTTCATTTAACAAGGATACATTAAATTGATCAAAAGTGACAGTAAAGACATAAAAAACATAAAAAAA
>NW_015718974.1:0-276 GCF_001515625.1 Sinocyclocheilus rhinocerous
TTTTTTTTTTTTTATTATTTGCATTTTTTTACAGATATCCAGTTAGATATCTGTGAGTAACTCTCTTGGCTCTTGTGTGTGGCACGAGACAAGCTGCCCCACCACTGTTTGTGTTAACCTGGGCGAAATTCACACCAGGCATGTGTGAGTTATGCAAATACCATTAGGAAGTGTTTGACACTTCGCAGTTTTGTGGCGATCAGAGCCATTTCAGCAGGGGCCACAAACCAGAGATATCAAAACTGCCATGTGGATGAAATACACTTTAAATAATTA
>NW_015718975.1:0-276 GCF_001515625.1 Sinocyclocheilus rhinocerous
AATGTTCTTTTTAGCAGCATCATATGACCCCTTTAAAGCACAGTCTTTGCTCAGCTGTATGGCAGAGTGAGGTAAAACGCCCCCTACTGTTTTCCCCAAAATATCCACTAGATAAAATCAAGATACATTTTTGTAACTATGGACTATGTTGACAAGGGTGATGTAGAAGTATAAAAAATTATTTTAATCTCAAACTGCCTGTACTCTGATTTTGCTGTAAATCTATCATGCAAATTGCTTTGTCAGACTGAGGGGCATTTTACTCCACCTTTGGGG
>NW_015718976.1:0-276 GCF_001515625.1 Sinocyclocheilus rhinocerous
AACTATTAACTTTTTACCACAACAACAAGAATAGCAATGTACAGTAAAAGAATTGCAAGATATACTAGTCAGCTACTTTTATAGCCTAAATAATTGCAACCGCATTGAAAAAATATTTTGAGATTAAATTTCTTTTTTTTTCTATTAGTCTGCATTGCTTGAACATCTGTTTCGAGAAATTATATTTTTCTACCATTCGAAAATGAATCCCGCATTCAGTGGCGCCTGCAGGTACGGCTGTACGCACTGTGCGTACCATGAGCGCTCAGACTGACC
>NW_015718977.1:0-276 GCF_001515625.1 Sinocyclocheilus rhinocerous
CCCCTGGAGTCGTCAGCCCTTCCTCCACCATGGCTCCTCCCTCCGCCGGCTCCACCGTGGGTCGCCATTATGGCTGCGGCCTGGGTCCTGCTTGGCTCCTCCTGCTCCAAGCCCTTCCTGTCTCCTCCCTCCATCGTCTACACCTAGAACTCTGTCTGCCAGCCCCCTCCCGGGTGCCTGTCCTCCTCCCGAGCCTCCTCCCGTCCCTCCCTCTGTTGTATCTACGGCGCAAGGACGCGCCTTCCGGGAGGGGGCGATATGTCAGGATTATGGACC
>NW_015718978.1:0-276 GCF_001515625.1 Sinocyclocheilus rhinocerous
AAAAGCACTAATAGTTTATTAACATTGTTAAATGTAATCTTATACCCATTTTTAAAACTGTACATTAATAATTTTGTAACACTTGCTTGTAGCATTTTAAAATGAGTAATTTCTGTTTTTAGTGTTTTTATACACTTTTATTACACCATTTATAGTATAGATTTCTAAAGTATAATTTTATCATATAAATTTTTACACAGTATGCTTTCTTATTTCACTTCATTATTTAACCATAAAGTCAAAACATAATGACTTTTAAGAGTCCTTAATTAATTA
>NW_015718979.1:0-276 GCF_001515625.1 Sinocyclocheilus rhinocerous
TGGCTTGTATTTGTTGTATGACAGCAGAAGGTTGTTGAGCCGTAGCTGGGATTTCTCCTCAGAAAGTGAGTTTTTGTCATGCTAACATGCTAGCTAGTCTTCGCTAACACAGCAGAAGTGACAAGTGAAAAAATACTGAAACATTTTATGACTGAAACGCTATAAAATAATAATAATCTAAGATTTAAACGTTTTAAGAGTATAAAACGTGATTATTTATATAAATAACATGTGTAAAGGTGTTAAATTTACGGTTGTGTTTGTGCTAGCTTTAAC
>NW_015718980.1:0-276 GCF_001515625.1 Sinocyclocheilus rhinocerous
ATTACCATTTCAATTCAAGTTTTGTTGTTTAGTTTTATTTCGGTAAAATATGTTGAAATAAATGTTCTTTTACTGAAATATAAATGAAAACCATTTTTACCTAACATTTTTTTTAAAAATGGTTTAATTTTTAGTTAACTACAATTACCCAAACCTTGATATTTATCTCAGATTTTGCATATATGTGCATTTATTTAATGCGTCTACACATTTGTCTTTTGTTTTTTTTTCTCTCTTCTTGAGACTGGTAGAAACGACCTAGAACACCTTAGCAAC
>NW_015718981.1:0-276 GCF_001515625.1 Sinocyclocheilus rhinocerous
ACTTGTACCCTATCTGATCGAAAAAATCCTGTGTCAGTTTGAGTCTTGTAAAGATTTAAATCCTTGCCGCCAAAATGCTCCTCTGTCAGTCACGGATTATAGAAAGTGAAACTTAAATCTATAAGGGTGGTTGGATTTATTCACACACGCTAAAATATTTAAAGCGTCTTTCTTTTCAGATTCTTATTTACATCATTATCTTAATAGGCTGTATATTATAGGGAGAAAACTGGTAGTTCTAAGTGAAATCAGACATTTGAGCACCCCCATATAGCC
>NW_015718982.1:0-276 GCF_001515625.1 Sinocyclocheilus rhinocerous
GTAAGATTTAATAATTAAGAAATTACAGTAAGATATTAATACTTTTATTCAACAAGACTGTATTAAATTGATCAAAATTGATCAAAGACATTTATGATGTTAAAGATGTCTACTTCAAATAAATGCTGTTTAAATTTTCTATTCATCAAAGAATCCTGAAAAAAATCCACAAAAAAAAATCCACAAAAAAAATATTAAGCAGCATTTGAACTGTTTTCAACATTGATAATAATAATAATAATAATATAATAATAAATGTTTCTTGAGCAGCAAATC
>NW_015718983.1:0-276 GCF_001515625.1 Sinocyclocheilus rhinocerous
ATGTAAACTTTTTTAAAGTACTAAAATTATTACAAAAAAGTGAAAAAAAGCCAAATAAATATTAAAATTAAATTTAAATCTAAATCACATGACAAAATTACTTAAAGTTAAACAAATTGAATAGAAAACCGCATATATGAAAATAAAATCTAAATTCAAAATATTAATAAATACTATATTATACAAATAATACTAAAATAACACAAACACATAAATTAAATATAATTTCTATTAAAAAACTTAAACTTGTTTTATTTCTGCTAGTTGCCAAAGCAG
>NW_015718984.1:0-276 GCF_001515625.1 Sinocyclocheilus rhinocerous
TTATTTTAACGCAATAAGGATTTTGTATTAATCGCATGCGTTAACACCTTAACGTTGACAGCCCTACTAGAAACGCTTCTGTGAATGGAGAAAAACAGAAATTAAGTATAAAATGAATAAAATAAATAGGACTACACAAAATATATTTCTCTTAAATAATTAACAGATTAACAAAAGAAAAAACTGTGCGACAAGTATAGGCTATGCTGGTTTTTGAGACACTCTTCATGTATTTTATTTGTTTTCTTTATATCTTTATTTTATTAAATCCAACTG
>NW_015718985.1:0-276 GCF_001515625.1 Sinocyclocheilus rhinocerous
TTATTTGAAATGGAAATCATTTTGAATGTCATTACTGTCACTTTTGATAAATTGAATGCATCCTTGCTGAATAACAGTATTAATTTCTTTAAAAAAAAATAAAAATCTAACTGACCCCAAACTTTTGAATGTTAGTGTATATAATTACACAATTAATCACATCCAGTGCACATAATGTTGTGTAACTCTCACATACACTCCTTTCGTAAAAAATAACTACAGATTTCTCTTCCATCCATACGCATACATGTCTTATGTTGTTAATCGTAATTCAAA
>NW_015718986.1:0-276 GCF_001515625.1 Sinocyclocheilus rhinocerous
TCACCCAGACCAGAGCTGATGGAAGCAGAGTCCCTTTGACCAGACTTGTGAACAGCACATCTACAGATGATCTTTTCTCAACAGTGTTCAATGGTTCACTTTTAAAATTCAAAGGCAGGCGACTCTCATCAAGTCCATCAAAAATAAATGCTAGATTACGTTCCTCATATAACTTTGTTTTCTCCAGGTCCTTCATTTTAGGATAAAATTCCAGCAGAAGCTCGTGGAGACTGAATTTTTTTTTTGTCATTGGGTTTATATCTCGGAATGGAAGCA
>NW_015718987.1:0-276 GCF_001515625.1 Sinocyclocheilus rhinocerous
TTCCCCGAAAGAAGTGCATCAAAACAAAACTGCTGTGCGAGTGCATAGAGAAAGAACAAAATATATGTGTGTGTGTCGGTGTGTTGATCTCAGTTTAGTGTCAACCGTTTCAATACTAAGTTCAATTTGGATGAACAAAGAAGCTAAACAAAGATTTATACATAAAGAAGCAGGTCACCAGTTTCTTACGAAAGCTCCAAATGGATCAGAAGTCAACAATAAAAGTTAGTCCACATTTTGTGTTTTGTTTCTTTCTTGGGACATTCATTAATAAAA
>NW_015718988.1:0-276 GCF_001515625.1 Sinocyclocheilus rhinocerous
CAGTATGATGTTATGCTAAATCTGGTGAGGACACCTATAGCTGCTGTTAACACACTCTTTTTCTCTCACACACCTGCAAGAACCACACATGCATTCAGATTACGTAACATTTACAATAGACACATTTAAGGCAAATAAATCTGATACTTTGTGTAAAATTTTAATCACAGTCATGTTAATTTTGTAGCAATTTTTATTATTTTTATTTTTTACTGTTTAGTGTTAGAGTTTGTAGTTTTTCAGCACATCTGATGAGCAGATGAGAACTGGCCCCAA
>NW_015718989.1:0-276 GCF_001515625.1 Sinocyclocheilus rhinocerous
TTCCATCCACTGAGGGTCTTTCCAAGGGGCCAGAGCTGCTACGCAGGCCTTGTCCACCTTGATATGAAAGGGTCCGAGACGCCAGGCATGGGACGGAACTCATGGTTTCAGTCAGTACTGAAGGGGCCACATGCGAAGCAGGCCCAACTGAAGTACCGGAGACGCAGAGACCATGAGGCCCAGCATCCTCTGATACACCTTGAGAGGGCGAGAGGCTCCAACTTGAATGAGGCCACAAGCTGCTGAATGGCCAGTGCACGTTCTGGCGTGACTACC
>NW_015718990.1:0-276 GCF_001515625.1 Sinocyclocheilus rhinocerous
TCTTATTATTATCAATGCTAATATATTTGTGGGAGCCATGATTTTATTTTAGGATTTGTTCAGGATTTTTTTTAATAAATAAGAATATAATGTTCAAAACAATGTTATTTATTTAAGATTAAAAAAATATATATACATATTTTTTGTAACAATGTAAAAGCCTTTACAGTCATTTTGATCAATTTAATGCATCTTTGTTGAATAAAATAATTAATTTCTCTAAAAAATAATAATAATAATCCTACTTTGACCCTAAACTTTTGAATGGTAGTTTTC
>NW_015718991.1:0-276 GCF_001515625.1 Sinocyclocheilus rhinocerous
TTTAAGTTCTTTTCGGTGTTATCAGGAGAAGATGCCACAAAACGAGTATCCGCGTTGGTCGACCCCAAAGGGTTAACGATACCGATAGTTATGTTGGACCACACTGACCGATACCGATTAATCAACCGATAAAATGGATACTGAATGAAAACTGAAATAGTGCTTTACTATAAAATAAATAAAAAAAACAGTACTGAGCCATACTTTGTAAATGAATACAAATATTAATACTAAATATTAATTATATATTGATCATTAAAGTTAGTTCATAGTTCA
>NW_015718992.1:0-276 GCF_001515625.1 Sinocyclocheilus rhinocerous
TTCCAAATTTAGAAATAATTTTCCTTCATTTAAGTAGTGTGAGAGAGCAACGATGCTCTAAATGCGTTGGCATAGCAACGTGATACTTCCGGTTTCCTTTTCCGCCCGTCCTACTAAGGCTCTCTCGTTTAATTCTAGGTTAAGGACACTTCGTATACGCATCCTACAGAGGATTCGACCTCCAGAGGATTAGACCTCCGGAGGGCGCAGCCTTCTAAATGAGACACAGCTTATAGCAATGCAGAGCTGTCAATCAACCCCCGTGGCCCCGCCCTA
>NW_015718993.1:0-276 GCF_001515625.1 Sinocyclocheilus rhinocerous
ATCAACTTGTGGAAAATGGGCATCCTATGACCCCTTTAAATACCTGGAGCAATAAAGTTATTGCATGAGTTATAGTCAGATTGCTCATTTTGTCAAAACATATTGAGTTCTGCTGAGTCCAACAGTGTTCCAAATGCTGAATTTGGCCAAGGATCATGGGAACAGAATGAAGCTGCAGTGTTTCTCTGGCCTGATCACTGAGTTAAATCAGCAGGTCCAAATTTCAGAAATTTCTGCTATAACAGCAGACTTCACTGCCAAATGACTGTGTTCCTC
>NW_015718994.1:0-276 GCF_001515625.1 Sinocyclocheilus rhinocerous
TTTAGGAGTAAACCTTGGAATATTGGGCACTATATCAGGATCTGCATCTGTGTTCCATCTACCATCATGTGATACTGGTGAGAGGCTACGTGATTCCTCAAGGCCATGAATGCGCCCCCGGCTATGGCTTCGCCCACGGCTACGGCTGCGACCACGGCTACGGCTGCGACCACGGCCCCTCTGAGGTGGTGTTGTAATTGTTGTGGATGGCCCATTTGCTTCTTCATAGGCAACTGGAGAAGCCACACTGGGGAAAAAAATAGAAGCATGTGTTAC
>NW_015718995.1:0-276 GCF_001515625.1 Sinocyclocheilus rhinocerous
TTTTAAGTGTTAATAATTGATTTGGAAACAACCTAATAATGAACTGCAGATTTACAGGCCCCTTCCAAGATGGCAGTTAGTTAAGTATGGCTTTTAGTTCAATGTTCATCTAATGAATGAGCATTTCTCTAATTAAAAAGTTTTGTTAAGAAGCAGTGATAAACAAGCAGGATCTTTGTCCTCTATTTTTTTTTCTACCTATTCTACATTTACTGACAGCCTTGTCGATGGATGACTTTTATGATTTTGAGTGACTTCTGAGTAAATATCAGGATT
>NW_015718996.1:0-276 GCF_001515625.1 Sinocyclocheilus rhinocerous
TTTGTGTAACTTTCTGGAAACGTGAGCGAACCAACGCTCCCTGTGTCTTAATGCCCAACAAGTTTGTCAATAAAGTTTTCTTTGATGCAAGAGATTCAAGGTGTTCTTTTTTTTTCCCTGTAGATGCAGACAAACTGAGTAAATCAACTATCTCAGTCTCAAGTATTCAAAGATCGAGTTATTTCTCTTGTAACATTAAAAGTATACTGCTGACAAAAACTTTTAATTTGCATTTTCCCGCAATCCCACCACTGTTGTAAAGAGCTATATAAATAC
>NW_015718997.1:0-276 GCF_001515625.1 Sinocyclocheilus rhinocerous
GACAATTAAATACTTAGTTTAATATAATTAATTTAAATGAAAAAAGCAATGTCAGAATTAAAATAATCACAGTGGTCTCAAGAACAGGCTTTACTTTTAAATTATATAAATTAAATAAATTATATATTTTTTATTTTGCTTTTGGGGTGAAATATGACCTGGACTTAATAGTATATCAATTTTGCACTCTCAGAAAAAAGGTACAAAAAGCTAAAAGGTATGTTTTTGTACCTTATTTCCCTCTAAATGGTACATATTTGTACCTTAATGGGTACA
>NW_015718998.1:0-276 GCF_001515625.1 Sinocyclocheilus rhinocerous
TTTGAAAGCCCCAGCTGCAGACAACCCACAGACTAGTCGGTTTTTAAAAATATTTAGTTTTGCACATCTGTAGTTCCTTTGAAACATCACACAGATCTGTTTTAAGATGTTGTGTAAAGGGCGATCTGCCTACATACATCCATATGCACCTCCAGCATTGTGAATATTGATGCAGAGGAACTTGATTGCATGTCAGCAGGCCAAGCAGAGTATCAAAAGAAGCTGGGAGCTGGTACAGAGGCACAATGGTACGTTCCATGACCTGCAGCCTTTAAA
>NW_015718999.1:0-276 GCF_001515625.1 Sinocyclocheilus rhinocerous
TTTTATATTTTATTAAAGTTCTATTTTGACCCTTTATAGTAGGGTATTTGTTTGTTTGTTAGTTTTTTTAAGGAGGGGGCACAACAATGCTATTCTGCTTAGGGCACTCATTTGGCCAGCAGCGGCCCTGTTAACAATCGAGAAAACTGCAGTACTACCAGATTCTTACCTAATTCTGCTATTCGTTTCCGTGATCGGCATCTTATTGATTTCATGTTATTGCTACGGCTAATATCCATGATGAAAGTGGAGCGAGCGGTCGGAGAATCGGATAAC
>NW_015719000.1:0-275 GCF_001515625.1 Sinocyclocheilus rhinocerous
ACACATATATATATATATATATATATATATATAATTTTATATATAAACTTTAATTTTAAATTATATATTTTTTTTATTATAAATTTTATATTTAAACTAGTGCTGTCAAAATTAGCACGTTAACGCAGGCGAATAATTTTTTCAGTTTAACGTATTAAAAATATTTAACACAATAAATGCAGGGGTGAAGCTAGGGTTAAACCCCACTCACACCTGCTGCTTCTGTCTCTTTGTGTTTATTTAGACGCAGAACGTCTTTACGACCACATCAAACG
>NW_015719001.1:0-276 GCF_001515625.1 Sinocyclocheilus rhinocerous
TTCTAAAAAGGGGCAAAAATCTATTTATTTTGGACTGAATTATGACTTTTATGGCCATGTTTTCTGAGATTCATCTAGCTAGTCAATACCAATCAAATCTACGCAGAACTTACACTTGTTAAAGGAATTGATCAGTTTAATAATAAAGTTCAATAATTTGCTGAAAATTTATTCGCCTTCAGGCAATCCCAAAATGTAGATCAGTTTGTTTCTTGGGAACAGGTTTGGAGTAATTTAGCATTACATAACTTGCTCACCAATGGATCCTCTGCAGTG
>NW_015719002.1:0-276 GCF_001515625.1 Sinocyclocheilus rhinocerous
TTTGGACCAATAGTTTTTGAGAAAAGTGGGGAAAAGTACCTCCTCTGCACGTGTACGGAAGATTATAAGCGTTAAAGGTGTTCCGTACAGAGCGCATACTTTGATTTCAACCACGAAAATTGACATTTAACGGATCAACTTTGAGCTATTTATTTTAACTGAAGAAAACAACATTTCAATGAACAAGAAAGGTGAGTACCTTTTTATTTGTTTAAAATTTAAGTTATTTGCTGTTTTAATAAGCTCCATGCGAGCTAGGCCTGATTGTGTCGTGAT
>NW_015719003.1:0-276 GCF_001515625.1 Sinocyclocheilus rhinocerous
TTGTAATTCCTGATATCTGCATTCAGCGTCTGTGCTTTTTTTTTTACCTATCCATTAAGAGGTCTTTATAGAGAAGACACTGATTTTGATTAATGATGGTATTACAAGTGGGGCTTATGGCTAATAGGAGATGTAATTTAATACAGGGCTGTCAATCAGTTGCTTTGTGAGCATTATTTAATGACTTGGAACATCACATGATGGTCAAATTACTGATTGGATGAACAATTTAAAAACCTTTATTCCTGATTGCAGGTTGTGTACATTACATTCATT
>NW_015719004.1:0-276 GCF_001515625.1 Sinocyclocheilus rhinocerous
TTTTTTACCCCCTAATATAGGTATCGTATCGGCCCCAAAAAACCCATATCGGTCGGACTCTAATTTTAATAAAGTACCTTTTGAAAGGGTTAAATAATTATATTCAAAATGTAAAAAAGTATAAATTATTAAAATTTTAAAATGTTTAGGAATACCGTATGTTATCGGTTATAACAATCAGTAAGTGATTAACATTACACAATAAAATGTATATTATTTAACGGTTTACAGCTTATTAGTTAATGTGAATTCATATTGTTAAAAATTAAACTTGAA
>NW_015719005.1:0-276 GCF_001515625.1 Sinocyclocheilus rhinocerous
TTGTTAAGAAATATAATTGCTTTATATGATGAACAGATTTAATTTTGCATTTTATTCATATATAAACACACATGGAGTGCATCACATATGCGAACATGGAAGCTTGTGTGTGCATCACATCCTAGAACAAACCTCATTAGTTCTCGCACATCACACATGCATATTTAAGCTTAAATTAAACCTTTTCATCAAATAAAGTGATCACAAGACTTGGATAAAATGGCTTGATTGATGTGGATTTTTTTTACGACAATCTTTATAACCTTCAAGTTTTGG
>NW_015719006.1:0-276 GCF_001515625.1 Sinocyclocheilus rhinocerous
TTATAGCTTTGTTGAAGATTAGAACAGAACAGGAGTTTAAAAAAAACACCTCAGATATTCGCTCTGCTTCTCAAAGCTTGAGGAACAGTGTTTTATGAGTTAGCTCGTAACTGATTGTTCCCATTTTCGTAAATGAAAGCACAGTTAATAATTCGGAAGACAGAAATGCTTGCAGATGGCTTATTCAGTATCTTGTTTTTTAAATTTTGTTATGTTGATGGTGGTGCTTAGGACATTAAAGGGGTCATATGATGCGATTTAAATTTTTCCTTTCTC
>NW_015719007.1:0-276 GCF_001515625.1 Sinocyclocheilus rhinocerous
TGAATGCGCATACAACTGATGGTGCAGAAACTCGCCAAATTTATGCACCGATTATTGTAAATGAATATCTTATTTCGGTCATGACTGTCAGTTATTTGTGAACTAAATCTGCTGTAAATAGGAGAGCTATTTAAATCAATTTTATGTAATATAGATGTCACTAGCTGGGTTTCCATTACAGATTTGTGCAAAACTTTTGCGTTATTTTATAAATGTCGAAAAAAAAAAAACTAATGCGAATCGACGGCATTCCCATTAACCAATGTTATGCGACTA
>NW_015719008.1:0-276 GCF_001515625.1 Sinocyclocheilus rhinocerous
CTGTAATTAAAAAAAAGGGAAAGACTGCTTGCATATATGTACATGTGAGTCATGGGATCTCATGATCGCCTGCATTACAGCATCAGTTACCTGTTCAGGTAAACCCCACCCACAAATAACAAGACTATTTACAGTGAAGCAGTGACTGAATTCTTGAGCGCAGGCACACCAATAGTTTCAGCCAAAACAAAGCCACAGCAGTAGCAGGAGCATCCACCGAATTTTCCTTCAAAAGGTTGTTATTTTCCGTCTTCTCTCTTTACTTCCCCATCGCTG
>NW_015719009.1:0-276 GCF_001515625.1 Sinocyclocheilus rhinocerous
AAGACACAAGGTTCTGGTGGCGGAATTTTTAGAACAGAACTATGACGCGGTAATATATTCATTTTTTTGGTTAATTTTTATCATAGAATCTAGGAAAACTAACATTTTACATGGCTGTCCTTGATCTTCCAGGTTTTTGATAACTATGAGAAACTGCTTCACTCTGAGAACTACGTGACCAAGAGACAGTCGTTGAAGGTGTGTGTTGTGACATTGATTTTTGTCTTCTCTAGCCTGTCCTGTCATTAACATCACGTGTTTGTGTGTTATGTGACA
>NW_015719010.1:0-276 GCF_001515625.1 Sinocyclocheilus rhinocerous
AAAAACTTGTTTGTATCATAAATGTCAAATGTTTTATTGTCTCTGCCATGTTATATAGTGGGTTTTATAGCTATAGCCACATAATGCTGTGTCTTCATATTCAGTGCTCTGACACATCACATTAAGCCACATGTGAGAGTACATCAGTGAAAATAGCACATGAGATACAGAAAGGCTGGCTCCTCATTTAGTATGCTAGGTAGCGCTGCTCTGCACACTGACAAGTGCACGACTGCTCATTTGTCTCTCTGTCCATTCTTTCCCTCCCTGTTTCAC
>NW_015719011.1:0-276 GCF_001515625.1 Sinocyclocheilus rhinocerous
ACACACACACACACACACACACACACAAACACACACACCCTAAGCGGATGCTTCTCTGCTCGACTTCAAAGCCGTCATCACCTGTTCAGTCAAATGAACGTGGGCCGTGTTACAGTGATTTACCGCGGGTTAGCAGAGGTAACTGTGGTGAAATGACTGTAGTACGTGGCCTCGAGAGGCTTTCTGCTTTCATAATGCAGCAGAAGCACCTGTATGATTATAAATCACTGCATTTCATTACATTTTCAGCTGTCACTGTTCTCGAAGCATTTTTCT
>NW_015719012.1:0-276 GCF_001515625.1 Sinocyclocheilus rhinocerous
TGCCACCTTGTGGTCATAACTGAGGATTTCTTATTGAGGTTGTGAGTTATGACAAAAGTGTAGAATGAGGTAGGTCTGCACAAGCAGAGTCGGGAGCAGCAATAAAGGATTAAGAGACCAGGTGGAGGGAATCTTATTTTACTTTTTAAAATATTTTCTTTTAAAAACAAATTTTATGGTCCTCAAAAGCCCTCAAGAATAAATGCCCTCAGATAATACTTTATAAAACAAATCATACATATTCAAATAATACATTTAAAAATTAAGGTTTGAAAT
>NW_015719013.1:0-276 GCF_001515625.1 Sinocyclocheilus rhinocerous
ATGTCAAAATTGGAGAAAAATCTTTGAGTTGCTCTCAAACCAAACGGAAAGATTTAAAGAAAAGAAGAGCCAATAAATCTTTCACCTGCGCTCAGTGTGAAAAGAGTTTCACACGGAAAACAAGGATTGAGCGTCACATGAGGGATCATACTGGAGATAAACCATTCACTTGTGATCAATGTGGGAAGAGTTTCACACAATCAGCAAACCTTAATGAACACATGAAGATCCATATGGGCTTCAGTTCTGAAGAAACACTTGAAAGTTCATTCAAAG
>NW_015719014.1:0-276 GCF_001515625.1 Sinocyclocheilus rhinocerous
GTCTGGATTTTGGGCCAAACGGCCGACTGTAAGGTCGTCCTCAAGCCAAGACAAGGTTATGTGCCTAGGTGCTCTCAATTCCGTTTAGAGCCCAGGTTATTATCCTTATAGCGCTCCCCGCTGCGGACGGTGAGCAAGGTCCCAATCCACTCTGCCCGGTTAGGGCTCTTAGAGTGTATATTGAACACTCTGGTCTTTTTAGACAATCAGAGCAGCTATTTGTCTGCTTCGGAGGCCGCTGTAAAGGGCTGCCGGTTACGAAGCAGAGACTTTCCC
>NW_015719015.1:0-276 GCF_001515625.1 Sinocyclocheilus rhinocerous
TGCCCGTTTTGTCTTTTCTTTGATTAGCAACGAACACTGTACTGCGGTGAATGCAATGTTTTCATACTGTGCCCTTTTCTGTACTTTCCAGACCCTGCCATGTACCCTGCCTCTTCAAACAGGCTGTCATGATGTCGTATCAGAAGCTAGGCTCATCTTGCCTAAAGGGTTTTCAAATTTGCAGCAACATATTGCTGACAGGCCAGAAAAAGGGATCAATGTCACATTATAATGTGATACATTACCAGTTAAAAGTTAAAGTTTGTTAAAGAAGTC
>NW_015719016.1:0-276 GCF_001515625.1 Sinocyclocheilus rhinocerous
TGAGCCGGGATACACGGGTGAGAGCTGCGAGGAGCGCATCTGTCCAGAGGGGCTGTACGGTCTCAAGTGTGACAGGAGGTGCCCGTGTCACGTCAATAACACACGCAGGTAAGACAAACACTGCACATGTGCTTAAGCTTCTTCTCTTAATGCAGTGATTACATGGCACAGGCTCAGGGTCACTGACAGGAATCATGAAGTCTGTTCCCCTTCAGGAACTCGAGCTGCATTGAAAACGCTTTGGGAACGCCCCTGTGTGCCCACGCTCTGAATCAC
>NW_015719017.1:0-276 GCF_001515625.1 Sinocyclocheilus rhinocerous
TGTCTGTTCATCAATCACAAGAGCGATACTGCTGTTAGGTATCAACATCGAGTAAAGATCTGCAACTGCATTTCAAGACCATCATGACCTGTGATCGGTGTAACATGTAAGGGCTTATGTACAGACGTTCTTTGTCGCAAAGTGGTTTACTGCAGTTTATGCATTAGTGAATCAAGCCAGTGACTAAACGAACAACTTCACAGCATTACTGTTAGTAGAGTGAAACCATGTTATATTAGGGTGACCATACATGCCATTTTCCCAGGACGCGTCCTG
>NW_015719018.1:0-276 GCF_001515625.1 Sinocyclocheilus rhinocerous
TTGCAGCACGTTTCTGTATTTGGTTGTGTTGTGAGTATTTGCAGTACGTTTCTGTATTTGGTTGTGTTGCGAGTAATTGCAACATGTTTCTGTATTTGGTTGTGTTGCGAGAATTTACAGCACGTTTCTGTATTTGGTTGTGTAGCGAGTATTTGCAGCACGTTCCTGTATTTGGTTGTGTTGCGAGTATTTGCAACATGTTTCTGTATTTGGTTGCGTTGCGAGTATTTACAGCGCGTTTCTGTATTTGGTTGTGTTGTGAGTATTTGCAGTGCA
>NW_015719019.1:0-276 GCF_001515625.1 Sinocyclocheilus rhinocerous
TGTTTTTTTTCTGTAACAAATGTCACAAGTGACTTTACTCGTGCGCTTTATGAATATTGCAAAAAGTTTGACAGTAACTTCACTAGTAGACTGTAATCTGTTGAGGCTGACTCGTTGACTTCACATGCTTTGTTTTGAACAAACATATACCAAGCTTTAAATATCTAAAATATGAAGGCAAAATTCCCCTGTAGCGATTTCCTCTGTTGTTCAACTGTCATAAGATGATATTTGTAATCTATAGCTGTCAGATCTCTGTGTTTGTTGTCTAATATA
>NW_015719020.1:0-274 GCF_001515625.1 Sinocyclocheilus rhinocerous
TAAACACACAGATGTAAAAACAGCACACACTAACAAACCAAACCAAACCAAACCACACCACACTTGCACACTCTCTAAAGGTCATTCATTATGCACACAAAAATTCCTCACTTTAAAGCTAATGCATGTTACCACAAAACTGGGTCTCCATGGGCCTGTAATAACATGCCATCATAGCAAAGGTAGCTTTGAAGTGCAGCTCAGCGTGTGAGATTGTGTGTGTGTGTGTGTGTGTGTGTGTGTGTGGTATCGTGTTGCCCAGTGACGATGATGG
>NW_015719021.1:0-276 GCF_001515625.1 Sinocyclocheilus rhinocerous
TATATATATTCAACATTTGAAGTGGATCAAAAAAGTTCGTCAAAGGACAACTTTGATGAAAGGTTTTGATACACACACACACACACACACATATATATATATATGGAGAGATAGATTACACTGTACATATAGTTTCTAAAATGTCTAAAATCACAGTTATGAAATGGTGAACCACACATATGTAAACAACATTTTGAAGTTTAGTAAACAGCTTATTTATTCCTTTACAAAATAGGTACAAATACAGAAGTATGTTCACACAAACAGAAATATTTC
>NW_015719022.1:0-276 GCF_001515625.1 Sinocyclocheilus rhinocerous
GATTCGTTCAAAACGGCTGATTCATTCAGGAAGGAAGCAAGTGGCTTGCTGATTTCTAAATCGCGTACTAGCATACTACTCTTACTATTTTTCCCATAAAAAGGTATGCTAAAATAGTAAGAGTAGTATACTAGTATGCATTTTCAAATTTTGAAACATATTAATGAATGACTTACTGAATCATTGACACACAGGAATGAAATGCCACCATGTTGATGAGAGGTGCTATATTTTGTCTAAAGCAGTGGTCACCAACCTTTTTAGGCCCAAGATCCC
>NW_015719023.1:0-276 GCF_001515625.1 Sinocyclocheilus rhinocerous
GAAGTCGTCCGGCGGGACACCGCGCTGTCTCTCGCTGGCTCAGTCCTGAGCTCAGCTCCCCCTCGGGGTGGATCTCATTCGCACAGACACACTGTGGAAACATTGGTTAAACTCCAGCTGAACTTTACATCAATATCCTCATGGCCTCGCCATGCTAATAAGAGCCGCTCTGCTTGTGGTGAGTTCTCATGGGCAGCTGAGGAAGAGCGCGGTGGGTATGTCGAACATCACCACATGAGCACGCACTGATTTCATAACGCTGAGCTCGGCTGTCAC
>NW_015719024.1:0-276 GCF_001515625.1 Sinocyclocheilus rhinocerous
ATGAGACTACTGGCTTTGCCCCATTCTACCTCATGTTTGGCAGAGTCCCAAGACTGCCAGTGGACATCATGTTTGGGAGTGTGCTGAGAGACAATGAAGTGGTGGATTATGATGACTACGTCAATTCATTCCGGAAAGACCTAAAGGAAGCTATCAGGATTGCTCAAAGCAGCACAACACAGGCTCAGAGGAAGCAAGCTGAACAGTACAACAAACGAGTCAAAGGTGTTGCCTTGGAGATTGGAGACAAGGTTCTGTTGGCCAATCGTAGGGAAC
>NW_015719025.1:0-276 GCF_001515625.1 Sinocyclocheilus rhinocerous
AATGAAAACAGAAAATATAAAAATAAAAACTAATTCAGAATATTAATAAAAACTTTTAATAGTATCTCACTGATAAAAAACAACACGGATTTTAACTGTCATATGATTAACATTTAACATCTCATATTGCTGCTGCTTGGACATCCAGACAGACAAATGGCAAAAATAGTTGCTTTTTTAAAGGCTTTCAGACTTAACCAACTCAAACCTCTTTCAGCAACCATAAAATAAACAAACAGGCCACTGATTTTTACCCATTTAATATGGATTTAAAAC
>NW_015719026.1:0-276 GCF_001515625.1 Sinocyclocheilus rhinocerous
TGGCACAGAAGCTGCATCTGAAGTGGCATTTAGATGTATTTACACTGCAATTACGATTGCATAAATAATATTATGAATATTGAAATATGTTTTTTTTTAATGAAATGGTTATTTAAATATGAAATTAAAACCACCTGTAGGTGGCTGCAAGTCTGAGTAAGTCATTGAGTCATCTGCTCATCCGATTCATTCAAAGGAATGAAGCAAGTGAATAACTGCATCCCAAATGACGCACTATGCACTTATACACTATGTACTTATGCACTATGTACTCAA
>NW_015719027.1:0-276 GCF_001515625.1 Sinocyclocheilus rhinocerous
CGTTTTTTTTACCGTAAATTTTACGGATTTTTTTTTACAGTGTACATTATGTGGTATGTAAAATTACTTTAGTTACCTTTGCCAGCTTTTCTACGAGGTCATTTTCCAGGAAATTAGTAAGATCAAATGTGCTGAGGTCTGGTTTCTGGCCACACATTAACATGAAAAGCTCATTGTTTATGCACTTGTAAATTATGGACCAGGCCATTAGTCTTCCTGCTGTATAAAATGTATTTTCATCTAGAGCCTTCTGATCGTAGCTGAAGAGCAGCTGTC
>NW_015719028.1:0-276 GCF_001515625.1 Sinocyclocheilus rhinocerous
CACACCTGGCGAATAAAGCTAATTCTGATTCTGATTCTGATCTGATTCTGATAAAGAAACAAACTGATCTGAGGATGACAATTTTCAGCAAATGTTCATTTTTGGGTGAACTATTCCTTTCAAAAATTTTAAAAATTGCAATGTTCATGGACATGTTATTTGTCAACAACCCGCCTATCTATAGATTATATAGATCTATAATGCATGTTATTGTAAAAACACAATAAAAAATATACTAAAGACAATATTTAGAATTTTTAATAGTAATAATTCCTC
>NW_015719029.1:0-276 GCF_001515625.1 Sinocyclocheilus rhinocerous
TTCATAAATCACACTGATTTGGTTCTCACTAAGATAAACCTGAGCATCTTCTGATGGTTTACACCACTGACAGCAACACTGAGAACACAGTGCACACTTACATTATGTTATGAATTTCGTTCTGATACAGTGAGTTTGTGTAGCTTGAAGCGTTTGTGTTCACAGAATTGTGTGGAGTATGTTTCAGGCCTTAGGCTCTGCTGTGATCTCGCTCTCTGTTTCCATTAGAGCGCAAAGCGTGCAGAAACAGGGAGCTCCACCGCAACTGACATGCAT
>NW_015719030.1:0-276 GCF_001515625.1 Sinocyclocheilus rhinocerous
ATTAGTGTACAGATTACAGTTAATCACACATTTTTTAGTGGGGCTTGGCAGAAGTTCCCCTAGAATGGGCTTAGTGACGCCCATGCGGTTAAATTTAAATGGTGTTTATAATGTTGGTACATTACGCTGCAACACCTCCCTTTTTTTTTAGATGTTACTCTGAGGGGGGTCAACAGAAATTCGACGGTACTGAAAGATAAAACTACTTCTCCAAACAAATATTCTTTTTTCCCCCTATTTTATTTCCCCAAGTGCACATATATATATAATTGCCAC
>NW_015719031.1:0-276 GCF_001515625.1 Sinocyclocheilus rhinocerous
ATTGTAAAAGAAAAAAAGGAAAGGACAATAATAAGAGTGAGAATTCTCATGTGATTTCATCAGAACTGCATTATGACATCACTAGCGATGATGTTTTCTTTCTGATTATGACATCAGAATCAACTATCAGTCCGTTAGTGTTCTGATTCAGTGTTATAGCCAAATACTTATTTTATAAGATTTGTGTATGTTGTGATGTAAATAGACAGCATGAACTTATTTAAAGAAATGTATCTTGTTTTAACTTGCCGCTGCCTAACTTGCATTATACTGTCC
>NW_015719032.1:0-276 GCF_001515625.1 Sinocyclocheilus rhinocerous
GAGAGACCGGGGACTGAGGCAGAGTAGGCAGAGCAGAGAACCAGGCTGGAGCCGGCAGAGCAGGTGGAGCTGAGGACCACCACAGCCGAGCAGACGGGTCCGAAGATCCCCACGGTGGAGAAGACCACCAGAGCAGGACAGGAGACCACCAAGCCGGAGCAGAAGACCACCACAGAGGAGCAGAGGACCACCACGATGGAGCAGACTGGACAGAAGCCCACCAGGGCAGAACAGAAGACCTCCACGGCGGAGCAGACAGAGCAGGAACCCACCAGA
>NW_015719033.1:0-276 GCF_001515625.1 Sinocyclocheilus rhinocerous
AAATAAAAACAAGTGAAAAAAAGTTATAGAAGTTTGTTTATTATCAAATAACACAAAACTACTTTTTAAAATGTCTATGAAATATATATTTTGCAAACCATGTTTTACTCTAAAACTGTAGGAAAATCAAATCTAAACAAGTTGTGTCCCAAATTTGAGGTTGATATCTAAAATAAATTAGCTTTCAGTAAGATTTTGTTTGGGCACAGTACCAAACGTTTCCACTAGATGAAATTATGGCGCTTTTCCACTGCATGGTACGGCACGGTACGGCTC
>NW_015719034.1:0-276 GCF_001515625.1 Sinocyclocheilus rhinocerous
TCTATGACAACATATCCATGTATATGTACACATGTACGCACACACACACAATATTTTTATTCATATTTAGGAATATATTTATATACAGGTAAATGTATACTTTAAAATTGAAATGTTAAAATTAATTACAATTAAAATGTAAACAAAAACTTAAAATGTCACCAAATAGTAGATTTTTTTAATTTGTATTTTTGTCTGTAAATTATCTAAACAAAATATAGAATTATTTGTTATTATGTGCAACCAGTTCAGATCTTGTCTGATCGCTTGTTCAGA
>NW_015719035.1:0-276 GCF_001515625.1 Sinocyclocheilus rhinocerous
AGCGGATTTACAGGTGTTCAAACGCTTAGTTCAGCAATGAGAAGTTACCGGGCGGCGCTGCGCTCTTAAATAACACATGAGAACCTTCTAGACTCAACCTGCCCGCTTGAAGTCTGTGCGCCGCGCCTCACGCTTGTGTTTTCTTCCCTTTACTTTTGGGCAAAACTGAATAGGTAAAGTAGCTTACGGCAGTAGAATCAAAGTGAACAACAATCAGAGATTTCCAGCTTTCTTTGGAGACTAAAAGACGCGACGAGGAAATGTTTATGTTGTCCC
>NW_015719036.1:0-276 GCF_001515625.1 Sinocyclocheilus rhinocerous
ACTTGAAGACAATAAACATATGATTGCACAAAATATATGGTTTATTTGTGTGCTTCAAGAAATCTTGGGTATTTTTTATAAGGAAAGAATATTTATAATGCAATGCTTATTGGCAAAGCCTTTATCGCTGTATGTAATACTATCACTCTGTAATATGAAACCACGTCTGGTCACAAAAAGAAGTTGTTTCAAACACTCGACTATGTTATTAATTTGAAGAAAAGGCATGTCAATAAATGATATGTTTGTTGGACAACAGGTTTGTAAACAGGCTCA
>NW_015719037.1:0-277 GCF_001515625.1 Sinocyclocheilus rhinocerous
AAAAAAAAAAATCGCAATTAGATAATTTTCCAAATTAATTAAGCCCTAATTATTATTAACAGTTTAACATTCCCCCATGTTAAAATGCCTTGAATGTAACTCTTCACCTCATTGAGTAGGCCTATATGCTGTGAATATGCAAATTAATCACTGCTTCCACTCAATTGCACTAGCTCCAGGGTTTCCGCGGGGTCTTAAAAAGTCTTACATTTAGTTATCAAATTTAAGGCCATAAAAAGTCTTAAATTGCACAAGAAAGTCTTAATTATGATTTCAA
>NW_015719038.1:0-277 GCF_001515625.1 Sinocyclocheilus rhinocerous
TGTCAAGAGGGTATCGAAGAAAAAAAAATACCCAGGGTTTATCTTAGGTATAGAATAATTGCCCACTGTGACCGGTCCCTAGTTTCTGGTGCTGGAGGATATTATATCTTGTTATAGTATGCATTGTGGTTATACTGTTGTTTTTCCTCTTACACAGATGTGGATGAATGCACCCCAGATGGTTCTGGAACAGGATGTAATGTGCGGAAGCCATGTGTGGAAGCACATTCACAACACAGTAAGCAAACTGTTAAGCATCATAACTTTTATTATATAT
>NW_015719039.1:0-276 GCF_001515625.1 Sinocyclocheilus rhinocerous
ATTTGTTTTTTTTCTATCATCCATCCATTTATTGTTTTTCTTTCCTTCCTTCCATCCATCCATCCGTTGTTTTCTTACCTTCCTCCATCATTTATCCAATCATTTGTTTTTCTATCTATCTATCTATCTATCTATCCATTCTTCCATTTATTGTTTTTCTTTGCATCATCCATCCATTTATTGTTGTTCTTTCCATTCATCCATCCTCTTATTGTTTTTCTTTCCATCTATCATCCATCCTTTTATTTTCTTTCTATCATCCATCCACCAATTCAT